>NC_139663.1:6681120-6696120 GCF_951799395.1 Argentina silus
GCTGTAAATCTCAGAGGAGAACGGGAGGTGCTGGCGACTTGTTGAAAGGACTCCGGAGGGGTTCCTGTGGTTTAGTGCACGGGGTCAGGGCTGTGTTAGCAGGCCCCGGTGCCGAGGCTCAAGGCTGATATCCACAGATAACCTAGTACACACGCCTAAGGCCAGGGCGCTGCTCAGGGGTGCCACATCCCACCACACCTCTCTACTGTGGCCTGCTGGGTTTATGGTACAGATGTGAGAGAGAGGGCACCAATGGCTTCCTACAACAAGGCTTATCTGAAGGAATGCCTGGGGTCATTTAAGCCAGTTGTCAAACGCAAGTCCAGATTCAAGTAATCTGACAAATAATCACAAAGCAAATAACTTGTGGAATGTGTTATTTCGTGGACAATGTTTAAAGGGGCCCTTTGAAGAGCGTTAAGAGTAGCATATGTTCTACTAAAAATGTCAAAAAAAGACATATTGAGAAAAATGACTGAATTACAACTGCAATTGATCCCACATTTGCCTCTGAAAAAAAGAAGAGAAAGCCGTAGAGGGGACCCCGTCTCTCTGTTCGTCCTCTGTCCCTCCTGAGTCAATTGTTCTGGAAGCATGGTGTCAACCCTGCGCCATCAATCACCCCCTTTCAGAGGAGGGCAGACAGGCCGGGGACCCGCCCCCCAGGACAGGGGGGTGGTGGTTCTCATGCCCTCCCCGCCTCCTGCAGCCCCGCGCCCCTACAGACAGAACTACGACAGCTGCTCTGGCCATTAGGGGTAGGCCGAGACCTGAGGGCCCCCGCACAGCAGCAACAGCTGCCAGCTCACTGCCCCCCTGCACCTCCTGCATCCCCAACCAACCCACCACTATAAAACCTGAATTATAGCTGCTATCTATTGTTGCTCTTCATTCTTCCAGAGAGGATGCCTTGTTACATATTACACTCAGTTATGTAAACGTACGTGTGTGTGTGCATGTGTGCACGTGCGCATGTGTGTGTGTGTTTACCCGCACGTGCGTGTGTGTGTATACGTCCTTGTGCGTGTATGCATATGCGCTCGTGAGTGTGTGCTTGGGCAAGTAAAATTGCAACAGTGGTATTGAGAATCTAAGATAATCTTTTGAACTAATCATGCATGTGAAGCTGTTTCATTATTGATACAACAGTGAAAATTGATACAGTGTGTCATATAAATACTATTTACTCAAGAAAGTATTCCAAATTTGTCATGGCAGTTCACTAGGAATTATCAGATTTTGCACTCTGGGTGGTTTGATTTTTTGTTTATTCAGATAATACCCTATTTCAAGTTTCTTTGCTTTCACATTTTCATTGTTTTACAAGTAGGCCTATGTGTTCTCATGACAGAAGAAAATAAAGGTGTGATAACTTAATTTACCCTAATCATGTTGAGAGGACATTCAATCTGTTGAACTTGATCTGACATGTAACACATCAGGGAACCATTCAGAAGTAATTAAATGCTTAGGAGATGATTAATGCATGAATGAATACATTAATGATATATTGTTTAAACTGCTGTGATGGACTTCATTGGAAAATGTTTATGAACGTTTTTTATTTTATTTTATTTTTTTATTACACACCTGTACTGCACACTAAAACAGATCAATCATTTCTTGTTGTCTGTTAGTAAAACCAGATGGTGTGTTGTCATTGCGTAATTCATTGTACAAGCTGATTTATCATTTTCAACAGAAGGAATCTTACAATAAATCTACCTGCATAGGTATTACACCATTCTGGTTCTCAGGACAGACTCAACCTGTATTTGCAAATACTTTATATGTCTATAGTTTAATGTCTTTATATGTCTATAGTTTAATGTCTAGAGTTTTGAGCCTGTGTATTCATTTGCAGATTGTTGTTTGTTAATGTACACTGATTTAGACATATGTAGGTGAGTTGAAGCTATTCATCTGAATGTGTGCATGTGTGTGTTCCCCCGAGAGAAAGAGAAAAGAGAAGCGTTAGTGGAGATTACGCCGCACTCCCTCAGGGGTCTTGTTACTCATGCACTACTGAAGACCGAATGGTTCCCACACCTCCACACTGAGGTGAGAGAGGCTGCGCCCACAGCCCCACCTGTATCTACCTGTCCCAGCAGAGCCCTCCAGATCCCTGCTCTTCCTTAAGAAAAGAAAGCAGGAAAAAAAGGAAATCTGGCCAGGGTACAATCAAAACAGCAGCCAGGGAGTCACAATGCCAGAGCAGAGCACCACTAAGGTATAATTATAACTGAAAAAGAGGATCATTACGCACACACACACACACACACACACACACACACACACACACACAGTCAAACACACACACTCACAGTCAAACACACACACTCACAGTCAAACACACACACACACAGTCAAACACACACACACACACAGTGAACACACATACACACAGACCTCATTGCAGGGACGTCACAGCGACTATGCTGACTCTCAGCGTGCCAAGTCATTAGTTTGGAAATGGAGGGAAGTCATGCGTTGGATAGCTTCAGTAGTGCTTCCTGCTATAATATAGACTTTGATCCTGGCCTTCTCTGTTGGTTGAACTGACATATAAACCCTTGGGCCTGCTTCACACTTTCAGTTTTGCTTTTGATGTATAGTTTTATGGCATTATGGCTTTGTTGTCGAGGGGCAGTGGCTGTGTGGGTGACTGATGTGAATCTTGCCAAGACTGGCGAATCTAAGGCTGTCCTCTCTCTGCCAAAGTCAACAGGCCTGTTTGTTCTGTCGGCCAAGCCTTCTCTGATCGCAAAATCCGTCATGGGGGCCCCATGGCCTATTGTCCGAGCCCACTGAAGTGGTGTCAGATTACATCTCCGGTTATTACCACAGTCTTCCTCCTCTTCGTCAGGCCTGGCTGTGGAGTGCAGGAGCACGGCCAGATCCAGTTAAAGATGTTATCACGCACCACAGTGCAGCAGCTGTTCCAGTTCATTACAAAGGAGTCCATGACATCCTCTGTGCTGGGCTTAGAGAGCGAAAGTGAGGATCAAGTCAAGAAAAGGGGTACATTTGGGGAGTGGCTGGACACAGTCACATTTCTAGACCAGACTAGGAATGGCTGGTCTGACAGGGCCACAGTGAGATGAAAGTGATGGAATGAGAAAGGGTGGTCAGGGACGTTGAGGGGGGTTGACATGGTTGGAATACTTTATGCCTGAAGGCTAACCTGCTTTAACACAGGAAATTTGGGAAGGACCTTTGACCCTTCTTTCTTTCTTACTCATGTGTACACACACACACACACACAAACACACACACACACACACAAACACACACACACACACACACACACACACACACTTCAAACTCTTCTATGAGATTATCTGCGAAGATAGGACTTCCTCAACCTGCGTCATTGAGAAAGGACACAAAATTAATGTTTATGTGTTGACCGGCTTTTGGCTCTTGCTTTTTTTCAGAGATGCTACGATGAAACAGAGAGCGTGGGAATTGTTACTCCAGCTAACTGGGATGAATTATTTTTCTTCTCCATATCTAGGTCTAGTGGGTCAAGTGTGTGATTGGAGTTGAGCGCGGTCTTCCTCTGAGAGGCTGGGGGGTAGCTGACAGGAGCAGACATTCCACACCGCCCTTGAGGCGAGGGGGGGGGGGGGATTGGGGGGGATGCAGTAATACCACTTTTATTAAAATATATTGAAGAAAAACAACAATCAGCGCTGTTGCCCCCCCTCCCCCCACATCTCTCTCTCTCTCTCTAGAGGCTTGTGCCTCTTCTCTGGCCATGAACCTTTCATCCTCTCTCTCTCTCTCTCTCTCTCTCTCTCTCTCTCTCTCTCTCCCCAGCCCATCCAGCAGCTGTCCAGCCATCTCTACTCAGCTCCCACTCCTTTAATCTCTCTTCCTCCGTTTAGTATCCCACTCACTCTCTCGCCCCCTCTTTATCAATCCCTCACTACTCCACTTCCTGTCTTATAGTCTTACCGTAGTACTCACTCTCTCCATGTGAGCTCCCTACTATCGCCAACACATTTAGTGTCTGAGGGCCTGGTGGTGCTCCTCCCTCCATGCTTGTCCTGCCCTCTGTTTGCATGGTGTCCTGTGGCTTTAGGTAAAGGTTGTGGGGCTGGGTGGAGCTCGGAGAGCTGTGTAGCGCTAATCTCCCGTGAATGAATACTACACTGTTATTGAGGCTGACTTTATTGTCTGAGTGACTTTACAACCATGCCTCTGGCCCCATTGACCCCTGTGACCTGGTCACTGTTTCCCTGGTAACTAATGAAGGGACTGTGATAATGCAGGACAGAGGAGCCCTCACCTCGGGAAGCTCTGACCTGTGGTGCCATGGCAGAGATTAACCTCACATAGCAACAACAAACCGCCCAATCTTACCATATACTGTTGGAGAAAAACATCTCTGTATCTATCTCAAATGGTGGCAGTGGTTTTGCATAGTATTGCCCTAGCTTCTTATTTTTTTGCAAGCCATCTGGCAATCCAATGAATTTGTTGAATATTTGCCAAAGAACATATGATGCCTATATGACGAGCTGGATTATGAGGCATCCTGAAAAATCTGCTCCTGAACTGCAGCCGTCTTCCCAGGGCTCTGCGGAAGAGGGAGAGAGCTGGGACAATCCTGGCATTCCAGGGCCCTGTCGTGTCGTCTCCTGCTCTCTAATTTGGGAGCAGCTGTCGAACTCTGCAAACCCTCAACCATCAAAGCCCGGCCAGGAGGTTGGTGGGGTTGGTATTGAGGGCACGTAGAGGGTCTGAGAGGAACACGCACGCCCTATACACACTTTCCTAGACTCTGCCAGGTCATCTCCGGACCACAACACCTGTGACAGCGAAGAGGGAGGGTAGATTACAGGATGAGATAGATAGTCACTCGAGGCCACAGCACTAAAAAAAGAAAGAAAGAAGGAGAAGCCCAGGGTAGTCATTTTACAGATGGTCATTGATAGGAGAAGTGCCCCTCTGCCCTCTCCACTAATGAAGGGTAGATCACATTGGAGAAGGTTTAGAGGGGAAGGATCCTCAGGGGTCCTTAGGAGGTCTCTGGTGTATTGGGGTTTTGTATGTGGTTCTCACACTGAAAACTGAAGGCCCCTGCTGGTTTGTTTGTACAGAGTAAGGCACCTGCTACTGTGGGTACTGCTGTGGGTACTCTCTCTCTCTCTCTCTCTCGTAGTACAGTCACCTGTTGCTTTATTCATTCATTCAGGGTTACTCAGAGCAGAGAGGAATGATGTCAGCACGTGTCATGAGATCCTGTCTCATGCAGGCTTCTCATAGCACCATGTTTTTTTTTCATGTCTCGTAATAGAAAAGCCTGAGAAAACCGGAAAAATTCAGGGTGCAGAGGGAGGGAGAAGAAACCAAGAAACCAGTGAAGAGAGTAGAGTCAAACTAAATTACATCAATGTCAATCAAAGTATTGATGTGAAAAGTAGTTCATATTGCAAGACCCATTGCTATTGCAGCACAACATGTGTAGGTGCCTTTACAGGCTGAGGTTCTCACACTCCAGTGAGCATGTTGAGGCGAGGAGACCCTGGGGGATCCCAGATGTGGTCTGCTTTCTGTTCCATACTAACCCCCTAATTACACTATTGGCTCCATTATGGGACATAATTAGTGGGAATATCACTCTGTGATTCAGGCAAGTGCACGACGATTGATTTATCTCTGTTTTCTCATCTCACGTACACACACGCACACGCACGCACACACACGCATGCGTACACACACACACGCATGCGTACACACACACGCATGTGCGCTCACACACATGCACGCAAGCACACACACAAGCACGCACGCGCGCACTCACGCACACACACGCACGCGCACGCACACGCACGCACGCACGCACACGCACGCACACGCACACGCACGCACACACACACAAACTCTAACCCTAACTCTAACCGTAACCCTAACCACAAATGCACTCACACTAACACACCCTCAGGGAGCAAAACACTGGCTCATTCAAGCAATGCGCTCCACAGGTTTATTAGGTTTAAACACTTTTTCGCTGAATTAACGAATCAATATGGCTCTGTGTTGAGAATGCAAGAAGTAATTCCACAGAAATGATTCACAGAAATGAAGCTTTCTCATTGTGAATTTTCAATTTTGTAAACGTCCTTCCTGTTGCATAGCATTGCACCCTGAGTCCATATGTAGCAGTTGTTTCCTTAGCTTATGTTGAAGTGATGTGGATTGTGCAGACAGGCTTCTTCCTCACAAAGTTCTTTAGAGTAGAATTTCCCAACTCATGCATGAGAAAGGCCAGGAGACCCAGGGGGTCTTGCTGTCCTGCTCTCCAATGGAAGTGCTGTTTCAACAGCTTGTTTCAATTCCTCCCTCTCCCTGCTCCTGTTGGACAAACACAGGAGGAAACGCTGGAGCCCCACAGCGCCACAGTAAGAACAGCCCTGGGGGCACAAGCAGGAAGTGGGTCAATGCAATCACAGTGGGGCTTGGGGCAAGGGAGTGAGGGGGTCACAAATAAGGGAAGGGGTTAGCCTACACGCCCTCATATATTGGGGAATTACTCTCCTTCACATGGGGTCCCTTGGTTTAGTGGTTTTACACAGGCTGGCCTCCAATCTCAGACTGTTTGAAGTTCCTCTGAAACCTGAGTATGTGTTAAGGATTCTGTTCCTCAGCACGCACCATCTCTCCCTAAAACTAAAAAGCCTCTCTCTGAAGAGGTGATCCTGCCACAGTATTTAAGAATGGTCTGGACGAGGCACTGATACCCACAGTTCAAACACAGCTGGAGGGAAGGAACGGGCCGCAGTGGAAACACTGATCTTAGGCTCCGGATCCGCTGCGGTCTGCTCCCAACAGAAAACACATTTCACATACCACAAAGTATGTACAGTGGATCCGAAGGTTGGTGAAATCAAGGCTAAATAAATGGATGTGGGGTTCTGTGTAAACAGTGATCAGAATTGATACTATGGAGGGAGAGAGGAGAGAGGAGAGGGAAAGTACAGTGTTATAGTCTCTGTGAGTTCTCTCCTTTATTTTCAGTCAGAAAGTCTCTTTTTCAGACCGCGCCGCGGTTAGGGGACCATTCATGTAATGACTGAATCTCCCTTTCAGCACCGTCTCCTCAGACTGTACTTTTTCCATCAGGTCATGTCTTGGAGAGAGCAGTGCGGATGCAGAGTGGATTGGGTGAATGAGAGAGAGAAGCATGGGAAAAAATAAGACAAACAGTCACTCCAATTTCTCCATCATGCTGATTAGCTCTGAGAGGCATTGCATTGCACGGATGAGGAAAATATTGCTGAAATGGTATTGAAATTAAGTTGAGTAAAGGTGGACTGGGTTGTATTCAAGCCAAGGGCACGTCACTGTTGAATTATATGTGAGTAGGGGTTTGGAGTGGCCATGGGTTGAGTGAGGCTTGCAAGCAGGTGAGAATTACCAACGCCCCAAACATTCGGTGGAAATGTCGGTTAATTTTGTGTTTGTGTCTGTTCATTCTTTCGAGACATGTGGGGCTCATATGAATGATCTTATATTTGAACAGGACTCAACCCTCCTCAGCCTCCACCTCGCTGTCCTTATGGGCACTCCTCTCGTCTGCACACTCGGATGTTTACAGAGGCACCAGCTCTTAAACTGGCAGGCCACTTCAAGCCAGAGAGGCAGTCCGCACATATGATCCCCCCTGATGACAGAAACACATGCTCTGTGAAGACACGGTTGGCTTTATGGCCTTGACTAACTCAGCCTGGCACCTACACCACCCTAGCTGAACAATCCTGCCTCTGTTCCTCTCCTCCCTGCCTCTGCCCAGTGCCCACATCACTGGATGACTACTGTATATGGGCTGCCAGCTTCCTCATGTGTCCCTGCTTCAAGGCCTCCTGCCATCAAGCTGATGTTCCAGCGCCCCTGCTTTAAGCACAGAGCCGTGTGGTGGTCCCTTTCAGGCCTGCAGTCCTAGCCCCAGTCTCAGATGCAGATGGTGGGCTCTGTGTGTTTGTTTACGCTGCTTGTGAGGGGGAGTCCGCGTGGGAAAGCTGCGCTCCACAGTGGGGATCGATGGGGGAGAGATAAGAGCTCAGAGTGGCCTTGGTCGGGCATGGATGCAAACCGTTTCGGTGTGAGAACTTCCTCCCCATGTTGTAATTTCAACATAACATGAACAGCAGCAAGGTCACCATGAGAAATCTTTTTCCTCTCTCTTTCTCTCTGTGTAACAGGGGTAGTTTCTGTACACACCGCAAGCATTCTGGAACCTAATAGTGTCCCTCTGTTGTGGAATTTTCCCATCGGGCCCTGGTGTGTAGCGTGGGAACCAAGGGCAGAGATAGGAGGATGTGGGAGAATAAGAACTGTCAGTCAGTCGTGTGTACAGAGCATTTAGGGGACAGGGGCTCGGATGAGGGGAAAAAAAGCAACTCTGATGATCCATAGCATTAGTTAGCTCCTGGAATCAAAACTCTCCAATCCTGTGCCTCCTGTACTGTACATGTGTCTGCTGCGCTGAGTGCCAACAGGCTGATGGGAACCTACCTGGAGATAGAAGGATAACAGAAACCTGTCTCTACCTGGTCTCTCATCAACATCCTCCCATCATACTTATCACTTCCATCATAATCGCCCCCCACATTTCACTCTCTTAAACACTCACTCTCACATGCTCAGACTCCTGGGATTGTTGCTGCTGTCATGTTGTTGTAAGATTTACAGGCCCATCACTGGGAGAGGAAAGGGTAAAACACACCTCATATCTACCACCTTGCCCAGAGTGAAAGTCGTTAGAGAGAATGCATCTCGGAGCGTGTTGAGTTATGCTTTCCCTGTATCTGTAATGAAGGTCCTGTCTGCCTGACGGGCCATATATATCACCTTTAACAAGAACACATTCCTACACTGACACCATGGGAAACGCAGACGGGGCTAAAGAGGAAGGGCAGGACATTACTGATTGCTGTAAGTGCAAGTGGAGAGGTGGAGAGAAAAAGAGAGAGAGAGCGAGCAGTGGAGAGAAAGAACAGAAAGAGAACGAGAGTGAGAGGAAGAAAGAAAGAAAACTCAAAGTTAATACTAAGAACGAGAGAAAAAGCAATACACTAACAAACTGCGAGAGTGATAGAAGAGATAGAGAGGGGAGAGAATAGAAAGAAGGCCAGACAAAGGGAGAATGGGAACATATGGACTGTGTGCATATAAACCTAGATGCCTCAGTCCCCCTTTGTGGTGGTTGGAACACTCTGTGTGTGGTCTCACTGGTCTCAATCTCTGTGCGCGCGTGTGTGCATGTGTGTGTGTGTGTGTGTGTGAGAGTGGAGCTCTCAGACACTTCAGACTGCAGTCTCACACACAGGCCAAGATGAGAGGGGAGAAGGGAAGGAGAGGTCCAATAAACAGGGCCTGTTTGATCCAGCCGCAGCCCTGCAGCCTGCCAAGTTCCTCTTTGTCTCAGAGCGGACACCACAGCCGTCACACAGACACTCGTCTTCCCACTGATCTGAGCTGCTGTGTGGGGCATCATTCACTCACAGACTGTGGTGCCAATGGCCAGACTATGAAGAGGATAAAGAGACAGAGCGAGAGAGGGGGAGATCACAGTGGAATCATTTAATGAGAAAATGACAATCACAGTGGACTCATTTCATCGAGAATATGACCTCACTGTTTTCTTTCTGTTTATTTACATCATTTCCCAAAACCCCACATCCCTAAACATTCCTCTAATGAAGCTCTCCAGCCCCCTCCACTGCAGGTGATTACTATGATGTGAGGCCTCCAAAGAGCCCACATGGTACCCAACACTCTCTGGCTGACTGGCTGCAGTGCTGGGAGAGATTGTAAGATTGAACTCACAAATGCTCCTAAAATATGGAAAGTATTAAACGGAGTAAGCCAAACCCAGTAAAAGTGATGGTAGTTAAGTAGGAACAGATTATTGGTACCGTTACGTTGGCAAGCAGTGATTTGCACTGAACTCTACAGTACTACAGTATTTCTCTAGAGCATACAGTTATCTGAAATTGAATCTAAGCTTTAAGGAAAAATGTTGTATTGAACAGGCCAGTTTTACTGCTGGTCCACTTGTTGAAAGTGTACGCACCCTGGTTTGGCAAAGGGAAGCATGTTTATGGAGTTGGCTAAGATGAATGTGTGGTGTTCCCATGAAAAGATATGATTCCATATTAAAAGTTTCAACTTTGATGTGGAGGCATTTTTGTTCTCACAGGGGATGTTAAAGTTATACAACTGGGTTTCAGAACACAACCTGGCTCTTCTTTCCCCTGTTGTGACACACTCAGAGACCCCACCTGAACTTCTTAGACAGGGGTCCAACCAGCCTGTCATGTTGCTAATAGGATTTAGACATTTCGGAGAAGAGCAGACTCGGGGAAGGTTTTGTTCTTTGCCACTTGGCACATGAGGGGGATTGGAGAGGTTCCAGTGGTTCAGGGGGACTGTGATTATCACAATCAAATGCCATTTTGTTGAGTTGTTATTCTAAATCAGGTTTAGTCTCCCTTGGTTCTCTCTGTTCCTCCTCATTTGCCGAGCCAGTTTGAGGAAACTCTAAACTGAGCCCTGGATCAGGTGCAACCAGCACGCCTATTTCCCACAGTTGGGTCCGGGCGGCACAGGCCAGATACTTGACACTAATCAGTCATTAAAACGTGTAATGCTGCTCCAGGCCAGGCCAGGCCAGTGAGCCAGTGACAGCTGCTGGTATGTCTTATGGAGGGATTCCAGGAACACACAAAAACTAGAGAAAAAGAATAGGGGATTGTAGTTTTCCCTTTTTCCCTCCATTTCCTTTCTCTGTGCTTTATTGTTTCAAGACAAGGTCTGAGTGATTTAGAGATTGAGTGAAACAGGGTGAGAGGTAGACAATCAGTAAGAAGATGAAAGAGAGAGGCTCTTTAGGAAAAAGGTTGTTGGGATTTGAGTGAAGTAGATAGTGTTTAGGCAGTTGGCCAATTAAAAGAAGTGGTAGGGGGTAAAGATGATCCATAGTCCTGTCAAAGGTCTCTCCCAGGTCCCCTGTCTTATGTCTTTGTCTCCCTCTAATTACCCTCTGTCCTTTCTCTTTTCCTGACTGTAATTCCCTCCAGAGGTTTGGTTAAACAACATGCACACTGAGGCTTGGAAAAGCAGTGTTACACAGGCGTCTGCATGTGGAGATCAGCGTTAAACCGTGGAGAGGGGCTTGAAGCTGCTTTAGGCAGCACCTGTCAGGGCTCAGTGCAGACCCAAGGGTCTGGATCCTGCATATGCAGCTGTGGGTCCAGTCTGAAACACAGCCATCAGCAGCATATACTGTAGGCTAGGCCCGCTGGCCTCTGATGTGACATCACTGATAACAATGAGTCTTCAGAGTGCACAGCATCCAGCAGGCCTGTAATCTGATAATCCAGAATATGGTGGTGATCTAGTAGGCCCAAGAATGCAGTTTGTGCAAGAATGGGCACAGTCTGTAGAACAGAACGTTAAGACAATCAACAGCAGACTACCAGAGCCAGCTCACAGCAGCCAAAGTACACGCACATGCGCGCGCACACACAACAATGTTTCTCACTAAATCTCAGTCTAAACAGCCATTATAAACGTCTTGAGTTAAACGTTGGCTCAAAACATGCCAGTGTTTTCTTTTTTTTCTCTTCAAATGGAAAAATGCGTGGCCCCCAGCACCTCTCCCCTCAGAGCTCTGGCCTCTTGAGATACGAATAGAAAGGAGGCTGATCTGACTGGAGGGCTCTGAGCTGGCCTGGCCTCTCAGGGCTGTGAACGTCCATTTATAACCAGATTGGTCCAAATAAGCAGAGGAAGCGGGAGCTGCACTTTCCCACAGTGCTGCGGGAGGCCGGTGTGACCACTCCTCATAGCTCATGACTGCATGGAAACTCCACTCCCACCGTGGACCCACGCTGCAGGACCACTGGACCATGTCACACCAGCACAACCTGACCACTCTTGTTTACCCTCAGCCAAATGAACCAGTCACTCATACAATGGGATGGCTCTGAGGCATGGAGAGGCTCTCACCGTGGTACATACACTGGGGTTTCATAACCTGTACCTTACTAATCTGATGCATTGTTGCAGTCTCAGAGTTCTGAACTAGCTATGGAGGAAATGATGAGGCAAGGGATGAATCTGAAGTGGTGGCTCTACAAACAGAACAAGTTAAATAAGACATTTTATATGCCACTGAATATCTGCTTGCATGTATGGTATATGTGTGTTATTACATGATTATTACACTATCATAGGGTAAAAGAGCTGAGTTCCCGCCCAAAATATCCCTAGTCATTGTCTGGCAGTGAGAATGACAGTTTCACCCAACTGCACTTTGAAATCAAGCTCTCTCTCTCTCTCTCTGTCAGGTAACCCAAGCTGTCAGCCACCTGCTGCTGCCCAGTTGTGCAGATCATAGCAGGTTCACTCTCAACAAAGCCAGTTTGACCTCAACATCAGTCCAGCTCACGGTCCCCAGTCAACATGAAACCTCTAAAACCTCTCATCTGCGTGCTTTTTTTCCTTGAAAACTCACTTCTTGTCGTTTGCTCTGAGGCTGTTCCATTTTGTGGATATCCTATTCCACTTCAGCAAGTTGAGGCTTCAATGTGACATTTTCATTCTGGTTCTTTGAACTTCTGTATGTGGACTCCAGAGGTCTTGATCCCTTGTATGTGTGAGTGACATGAAGGAACAGAGTCCTTTAAAAGGATTTACTGTGAATTAGCACGCTGATTTAATTCTCTTTTTTTCATTGAGCCATGTTCTGGTCAACACAAGCTGGTGGATCTGGACCTTGAATATGTCCTGTACAGATGGCGGATTGCATTTCAGTCGCTTTTTCCAAAGCTGTGCGCATGCATGGTTATATTTCAGCAATGTCATTGGTCAACTGTCACATCTGCCAACAATATGCTTTTGAAGTCAGCTTTTATGAATCTAGAACAGCTGAACTTCATGTCGTTGTACATTTTTCACACTAATCCCTTATGGTATTCAATTCATGGTATTCAACTTTTCAGGTAGCATTTCCACAGGTATACCAGCCAAGGCAGAGTGCATAGAGTGGCTACATTCCTAAGAATGTAAATTAGAAAAAGCAACACAGTTATTTTTCTATGTTCTACTATGTTTCTATTCTTTTCTCATGTTGGACTGGGTAGAACACAATGGTCACTGGTGAAGAGTGCCAGGTCTATCTAATCAGTTTGGAGGGCAGCTGTGTAGCAAGAAGTCCATGGAGTTACCATCCAGCTGGCCTGGGCTCTGGGAACCAGAGTGGGAACACAAGACACAACACGCACTTTATGCACAAACACACGCGCCCCCCCCCCCCCCCCCCCTCAACACACACACACACACACACACACACACACACACGCACCAAACTCACTCCAAATCTTTCAACCTCCTAACTTTTACCCCCTGGTTAAACTGTAATCTGTGGTTCTGTTCCAGGACTTACTCCAGCTTTTACAGCGTCATGTGGTTCTGGATTCCCACATTACAGAGCACTGCATGTGGTGTGGGCTGCCTGTTCCGTTTCCTGGAGATTAACTCTGTGTGTCTCTTTCTTTACTCTGACAGAATGAACCAATCTAATGTAAATAAGCATTCACAACGTTCAACAAACCCCTAAAGCCAATGCCCCCCTCCTGTAAAAGTGAGAGAATTCCATCAGGAGTTCTGAACTTTCCCCTCTCTCTCAGCTCCCCTGCCTCTCTTCCCACAGACGCCCCCAGCTCAATGACTTTGACTTCCCACATTTAAGAGTAACTAAAAAAAGCATCTTCAAATTGCAACCATACGTTTCTCTGCCCCCCCTCCTCCCACCCACACACACACACACACACACACACACACACACACACACACACACACATACGCACGCACACACACAATCACACTCACTTAGAAGCCTAATGGGGGCCGTAAACACTGGGAACTAATGCAAACTCAACAAGCCACCTTTTCCCTGTAACGCAGATCCCTTGTGAAAGAGTCATTCTAGCCATTTCAGGATTAACCTATCATTACCTCTAACAACTATACAGTATCACCAGGAGAGTGAACAGGCATGTAGCTAGGGTTCTCACTAGGAAAACAAATAGTGTATAGAGAGAGAGAGAGAGAGAGAGAGAGAGAGAGAGAGAGAGAGAGAGAGAGAGAGAAGGAGGGGGCAGGAGAAAGAGAAAGAGCAGGACTAGACTGCCTGCAGGGAGAGAGGAGTCCTGGCTGACTGCACCACAGGGGTCAAGGGCCTCCTCCAACAGAACGTGTGAGGTTCACTTCACCACAGAATGAAACAGTGAAATCACTTCCTGTGAAATCTCTCAGGGTGGTGAGAAATGGAGGAACAATGTGGCGCAACCGGGAGACGGAGCTGGGAGCAACGTGTGAGGAGGTTTGTGAGCTGAGTTGGACGCTGCTTTTAGGGCTGGTGAGGGGAGATACTGGCAGAGTCTGTGCTATTACTCTGAGTTGTGAAAGTTGTTTGGTTTGGAGTGTAACAGCGGTTAGGTTTGTCATGTCATATATTGTATGTTGTTTTATGCTAGTGGATGATGGATCAACAGTGCACGTCCCATCTTGCCTATTTTTCCCCCCTCATTGCATCTCCCTCATCTAACAGTGTTGTGTGGAACTTGAGCTCTGTGAGACACTCGGAACAGATTCTCCCTCACACTCATCCCGGGCCACGTAGATGGAACGAGGCGTAGGATGTGTTATTGTTTCACTCCCACAGAAGCCATGCAGGCCCATTCACGGGGCCCCTGTGATGAGGCTTAGATCAGTGAGTGGATGCAACAACACTTATCTCTACTTCCATGTTCAAGACCCAAATCAGGGGCTTGGGAGGCAGTGTGGGCAGCTCCGGCTTCCAGCTTTCATGTGCAGAGGGAGAGCTTGCAGACCCAGCCGCCTGCCAAGAAACTGTAGGCTACGCATCTCTCCAGACACGGTCTCTCCAGAGTTGAAGATAAGGGCTCCACGGTCATTTTACAA
>NC_139663.1:6701120-6703620 GCF_951799395.1 Argentina silus
TATTTTATTTTTACAGGAGAGAAACTTGTACAGGGGCGTAGTGGGGATGAAGAGGTCTTTACGAGGGACAGTTAACATGTAGCCTGAAAAGATGGGTCTTCAATCTATGGCCTTGTCACAGCTGTAATGCATGGGAAGGTTGGCTTGGGAAAGTGGCAGTGTGAAGTGTTATGTAGCTGTGCCTTGTGTCCAGTACTGGCCTCGAGGGTTCAGGGTAGAGACTTGCTCACATCAGCTGTGGGTTTTGTGTGCTGGAGAGAGTAGGCACTGTGCATATCTGACCCTTGACCTACAAGGGCCTCAGGAGAGGAGAGGGCTTCTGCTGAGAAAGGCAAGGCCCTCGTGCCACTGCCAGCCCCCCTACGTCCCTCTCAAAGTCACATTCCGAGGGATGCTTTTCCCACCAAAGCCCAAACACACAACTCTATTCTTTCCTGGATGATGTTCAGGGAAGTAGGCGGTCACATGACTGGGGTCCTGCCCGGTGCTCAGGGCACGGCTGACCTCCATCTCAGGGCACAGCTCTGCCATTCTACCCAGGCCAGGGAACCAGAGAACAGGCCAGACTCTGGGGGAAAGGTCCTGGCTCTCTCATACAGCGCAGCAACAAGTGGTTCTGGCTATCCTCTCAGAGTCTTTTGTACACACATACTCTCATGGGCTATTTCACACAATTCCCATCTATTTTATTTTGATTTACAGCAAATGTACTTTCCCCCTCCCTCTTTCTCTGTTTTTCTTACCCTGTCTCTTCCTATCTCTCTCTCTTTCTTTCTCTCTCTCTCTCCCTCTCTCACACACAGACACGCACTCACGCCTGCCTGCATGCACACACACACACACACACACACACACACTCACACACTCACTCACTCACACACACACACACACATGCGCACACACACACACACACACACACACACACACTAATGAACATGTTGTCCGGCTATTGTGCCCCTTTGTTCATCAGACGTTGGGGGTTTGTATGAAAGGGTGTTGTGAGTTTGAACATGAGCAGGATGTGGCCACCTCTTATTGAGAGTAGAATCAGTGTATCTCTGCTCTCTGAGGGATTCTCTTTACTCCCCATCAATCCCCTCCAGCAACTGAAACCAGCCCGCGTTCAGACAGGCGCATCTAATGTATACCAGTCCTGAAGTTAGAGCCCCGGGGACAGATCAAGACAAACACACACTGGATGAGATAGAGAGGAGGAAGAGGAAAGAGAAACAAAGAAGAAGAGAATGGGGGGGAAGAAGGGGACAAGAGAGGAATTCAATTAGAATGTTGTGACATAATAGAGAAGAATGGAGGGGTGAGACAAGAGGAGAAGAAAGAGATAGATGCGCAAATGAGAATGAGAGACAGAGAGGAAATGTGGTGGAGAGAGGAAAGCTGGTCTCGGTTTGCTATTGTCAGGGAGGGTGAGGGACAGGAGCCAAATGACAGAGGCGTGTTTGTGCTCTGATTAGACTGAGCCAAATGAAGGCGGCTTTCCAATGGAGATAACCAACAAAGACATCTCTTCACTGGGAAGAAATCTGCTCCCATCTTTTCATAGTCAATAGACGTGTAGGCATTCTCTTTGTTTTGTGGAAAATGCCTCCGTGAATACATGAATGCAGCACGTTATCCAAAGATTACTCTGTGTATCAGCTGTTGAATGTACAAGGCGATACGTACAAGTGTGTGTTTGTGGGAGAGAGTGTGAGTGTACATATGTATGTGTATATGTGTGTGTGTGTGTGTGTGTGTCTGTTCATATGTTCATCTGTTCATTGTTCACTGTTTTGCATGTGTCTCTGTGTCTGAATGTGTCTCTATTTGTGTCAATGTTATGACTATATTTTTATGCGCTAACATTTGCTATGCTACTTCCCTTCAACTGGCAGCCAAAATGTGATGCATTCAAGCTGAATAAACAATGATGTGAGCTCTTTGGTCTGAGACGGGTCTGCTGGCAGTACTGGAGTACCCCCCCCCCCCCCCCCCCCTTATGGTTCTCTATGGTGGTCTATGGTGAATGGATCAGATCCATGGCAGCGGTAAGAGAGGGTCAGCCCAGTGTGGTTCTGTGTGTGTGTGTGTGTGTGTGTGTGTGTGTGTGTGTGTGTGTGTGTGTGTGTGTGTGTGTGTGTGTGTGTGTGTGTAAGGAGACTCATGGCAGAGAGAAGGTTGGAGAAGCTGGGACATGGCCAGTGTTGCCAGGCAAGAACAGAGGCCAATGCTAATGCTGATATACAGGCTCACTGATGAGGTCTGTGTCCTGTTACGCAAGGCCAATCTCTGTCTCTTTCTTTGTCTCTCCCTCTCACTCAGTTCCCCCCCCCCCCCCTCTCTCTCTCTATCTCTCTCTATCTCTTTTTCTCTCCCTATCTCTTTTAGGAGTCATCTGTGTGTGTGAGTGGTGAGGTCATTGAGACTTGCTCATGCTGACACAGTGGTTAAATGCTCTTAGCAATGACCCCAAACAGACAGACTCACTGGCAGGGGAATCACA
>NC_139663.1:6708620-6748620 GCF_951799395.1 Argentina silus
CCCCCTTCAGTTGGGTGAGATGGTGCGTCTGCGCAGGCAGCTGCAGGTCAGGCACTTGAGGATGCTCATGGTGATATGCATGAGGGGGCCAAAGTTGAACAGCAGGTTGTAGAAGGTGTTGACTGACAAGCCACCCGTCTCATCGGCATACTTCAAGGCCACGATGGGGGTGTACAGGTTGTTGGTCAGGTTCCTGAACCGAGGGCTACTGGACTCTATCACCTTTTTAGTGCACTAGAGGGGAGTGAAACAGAGAGAGAGAGAGAGAGTGAATCACTGAGTATATCATAATAATGAGTTACAAAGTGTAACTGGATGGTGAACTTGAGGGGAAGAGAGAAATGGAGAGGATAAAGGAGCAAATGATTGAAGTAAAGTTTAAGTGAGGTGAGGAACCACCAGAGTTGAACATGTTGAAGGACTTCCATGGGTCAAAAGATGAGGCAGGGGTGTGTTCACTCACCTTGGCAATGTCCTCTGGGGTTTGGCCCATAGCCTCAAAGATATCTATGGAGGATGGCAGGTACACGTCCTTAAAGTAGCGCACTGTGTCTGCGTCTGCTCCTGGGTACTCCATCTTCGCCACGTCCTCCATCATCTTAGTCTCAAACTCAGTATGCACCGGCCCTGGCTCGATCATCGACATACTAACAGGAGAGAAGTAGGTTAAGATTTTGGAATTAAGAAGATAGTTGAGTGGGCCCGTAATCCAATAGGAGCCGTTGCCCACCCCGGAAACTAGCCACGTAGCCACTGCAGGCATGCGCAGAGAGGTTTGTGGTAGTAGGTTTCATAATTCGTAATATATACATATTACTTAACTTACTTAACGTTAAACTTCATCAGCTGCACAGCCATACTCTCACAGAAGCCCTCCATGGCGAACTTGGAGGCAGTGTAGACATCATTGAACACCACACCTACCAGTACAGGCAGAGAGGCAGTGTGGATGTGAGTGATGTCAGAGTGCAGAACCAGAATCTAAAGTAGGTGTCTCTCTGGTGCATAGTAACACACTAGTCATAAACCAGTACCAATCAATAAACATCCATACAAAAGATTTGTTCTATGCTAGAACTTCTATGCAATCTATATGGTTTACAAAGAGAGCCTAGGATGCCCTTTCATGCCCCTGAGCGGCCCAACCAGTCGTAACCTTGTAGTCCCATGACGCTGCTCATGACCACGATGTGGCCCGCTCGCCGCTTCTTCATGTCGGGCATCACCTCTTTGATCATGCGCACGACACCAAAGAAGTTGGTCTCAAACACTCTCTTCATCTCGTCCATGCTGATGCTCTCCACAGGCCCTAGTATACCCACTCCTGCATTGTTGACTGACAGGACACACAGAGACAGAGAATGGGGTTAGGAGGGACCTTTGGTACTATTACTAGTGCAGTAAACTGTAGCTGTACAGTCTCCTTTGTAAGAAGGGTTAAGACATGAGGCTTTAGTCACAACTGAGACAGAAAGACTCGTTTTGTGACAAGAAATCCTTAGAGAGGTACACATTTTTCAGCAAGGCAACAGCCTCTTTCTGCAGATTCAAGATGGCACTTTTCCCTGTCACCACAAGGTGTCAGTGCTTGACAGAGATAAACAGAGAGGTGTGATGTAACTCTCAGCTGGGCTGGTTTTGTGTAATTAGGGTAAAGGGAGTGCGGAATTGAGGGGGGCAAAAGTGCCTATGAATAGAAATGTTATCCAGATTTTCAGGAACATTCACCAGTTGAAACAGGGATCATAGTGTTAGTTGTGTAGTAAGACATTTGCATTTAGGCACGTACACACGCATGCACACACACACACACACACACACACACACACACACACACACACACACACACACACACACACACACAGAGACACACTCTGCCAAAGGAGAGGCAGGTAAGATAAGCTATCTAGTTCAAGGCTAGAGATAAAGTCATAGACACACAATGGGTTTGAGCTGAAGACTTAATTCCATCTCTTTTACTCACTAAGGATATCAATATGACGGTCTTTCACACTGTTGATGCACTGCTTGACTGACTCATCACTGCACACGTCAAGCGGCAGCAGCATAAGTGTCTTTCCATACGTGTCACCTGCTGCTTCCACCAGCTTGTCCATCTTCTTCAGGTCCCGCATGGTGGCAATGACTAGGTAGAGAGAGACACAAGCACAGTGTTAGAGCCATCTGAGAATATGATATGAGACTTGACACATTGACACAGGAGATAATTGGTCAGTTACAGACACACAGCATGTACATTGTAATATACAGTACACACACACGCACGCGCACGCGCACGCGCGCGCACACACACACACACACACACACACACACACACACACACACACACACACACACACACACACACACACACACACACACACACACACACACCGCAATGCAGGTCACAGGTTTCATTCCACATCCAACACTGTTTGTTTAACTCTCAGCTGATTTCCTTTGAACTTTGGACCTCTGCTTACATGCGTACTGTCTGAAAATCTATTATTCACAGACAGATTATCTCCATGTTTATGACTTTACCTTCTCTCTTCCACGTTTACAGTTCAGTCATTTCATTTGCGTTTATTGATGTGATCTAGGGGTTGTAAACAAGAGATTTACTAATCTATTAAGATACTAATACTAAGAGATACTAATCTGAGTCCTGATGTCCTTGATGAATCAACCCATCCTCTTATCTCACCCTCTGCTGTAACATCTGACCAAACTCCCCAACACCCGCTGTGACAGACGTTATGCATGGGGCTGGATAAGAGGGAGAGAACAGAGCATGGTGGTGGAACGAGACTGTGTAGAGTGGGAATATGTGGACGTCAGCTTTGTGAAAGTGGATGTTTGAGTACTGCATGTTTCAGGCAGCTTGACTCGACTGTTAGAGGCATGTGTGTGATTCAATCAACTAGATATGAGTGTGCTGTCTGTGCATCAATGACATCTTCATCATGAAAGACTTGGGTGTCCAAGAACCAACCAGTCGATTTATGACGAGAACAATAGTTGCATTGTTCTTTTTGGTCCTGCAGGAATTATTGTTGGGCAGCTTAAACATTCTTGAACACACCACACTTCCCTGAAATGGGATTTTTGGGGTTCTCTGAAGTTCACAGTTATAACTGCTACTAATTATTATGATTTAGAACAGTGCAATATTTAATCTCGAAGCATTTCCTGATTCTACATAACAGATCAACTACTTTGCTCACATGTGGTCTTTCTTGGAAACAGGTCAAGGTTCAACAAGAATTATTCCAACCAAAGTACTGTCGAGGGAGTAGTTAATCGCTTCTGTTGCGCTCCTCTATTTCACGGTAATAAATCCCAAGACCCCAGTATCCTCAAAGAAAGAAAAAAATTAAACGTAACCCTACACTGACATTAATGACGGGATGGCTGTAGCTGGAAAGGGGATGACAAACGGACAATGTCTGGGAGACCCCAACTACTCTGAGCCCCGATGAAGACTTCAAACAAGCCTTGCTTAGAGTGAACCCTCGCTTGTACAGGTCTCAAACTTTGTCCCTCTTTCAACACTCGCTCCAGTGAGAGAACTATAGGCGCATTAGACACGGCACTAAACCGGGGCAGCGGTCTACAATTCAGAGCGATAAAGGGGGCTTTGTACTGGAGAAGTCACTTGAAAGAGAACTGGCAGTCTCTTTTATGGTCCCCGCCTGGCAAGCGGCACCCTCGCGGAGCCGTACCCTGGAAACTGCGCTTTCAGATGATAATAGCTGATGAAGGGGGATAGAATCAGAGGTCTCACAAAAGGAAATAGATTCGAAAACCACAACTATAGACGGTTTAGACGAACACACATATTTGAAGAAGATAGACATGCGCGCAAATGTGGTTTCTTACAATGATAATATTTTTTCCTCGCAAAACAACTTATAGAGGGGTTAAACGAATATAGCATTGAATTTACCAACATGTCCGATCAGGTTTCTGAAGCGAAAGGCAGAGAAACAATGTAAAGAAAGCGCATTTACCATGGTAACGCTTCTTTTCATCTTTGGCCAGCATGACGGCGATTCGTAACCCGATGCCGGAGGAGCAACCGGTGATCAGCACTACTTTTTGTCCACTGCTCGCCATGGCTTGTCCGGTTAGTTCGTGTGTTTTAGTGGTCCTCTCTGCTCCGGATGGTTGTTGCTGAGCGACTCCGACCACCGGACTTTAAAAACTAAAGCGGATCATGCAAACACAGCGGCCATGTGAGCGGGTTATTCGTCACATGTCCGATAAAATCGTTTACTTATAAAGACGTGGCCTCGCAAACTCGATTGCCAGCACATTTAAATCTGCTCTGAATTGATGAAAATTAACTTAATCCCAGGCTGTGCGTGTTCGCGCACGTGTTTGTGTGGTGATAAACATGCAATAATTTACAGTAAGCCTATTCTTTTTTGTGAAGATGCATGTTTGTGTTATGTTGATTTCCCCCATAGTGCACAACAAATATACATTTTAGGACTAACCATGAAGTTCCCAACTGATACATCTCTGCGTATTGACAAGTCATTTATTTTAACTTGAATTATTAAAAGGCCTATTAACATGACATTTAGAAAGCGAAATAGCCTAAACAAAAAGTGTAAAGCTTTCTGTAGGCTAAATAAAACAATTTTCAGTCAGAAATATTTCATCTCTGACTGGCCATACAAAATAAACAATTGAAGTTCAAGATCAAGTGTCCATTATGGTGGTGCCCCGTTCGTCGACAATTTACGCACCATTATTAGCCCATCATTTTGTACGGGTCAGATTACAACAAAACCTCCATGCAACTAATTTGATCGATATTCCACATGCATTACAGCGTTGAGGCTCTGCTGCCATCTGCTGTCATAAAGAATCATTGCACCAAAATTACGGATGGAAATAAAATCAAATAAAAAATTAATTGTAACACAATAGTTTCCCTATCAGGTTTATTGGCCATTCAAAAGGCAGATATGTCTTTGCATTATTAAAACATTCTTTATCTATAGTAGCCTAGTGTAGACGTTACAAAAAAGTCTAAGAAGCAGTGTTAGAAGTTGTAGCAGTGCCAAAGTGGTCAGTTCTGAAAATGGCTTTGTGGCCCTTTGGGTTGGAGACAGATATGACCATAACTAATTGTGGACATTCTGTGCTGGGACCTTCTTTTAGGATGGGTGTTGCAAGGTGTCAAGCTGCAGACGGTAAGATTCCGTAGCACAATAGGGCCATAGAGCAAAGGTCACACCCATGTTAGGGCTTGTTGATCATCATGTTGGGGCCACAGCTGCATGGACAGAGAGGGTATGTGAAAACGCCCTCTCTCTCCCTCTATTTCTCTTCTTGTGTCTTGCTCACTCCCAAATGCATCATGGAAACTCCTTCTCATAGATAGACAAGACAATGAATGTGACTGTTCTTTAGAGGAAGGCAAACATACAGTACATGTGATGAAAGCATGCGCTCAAGTCTCCTTACCCTGCAGCCCTTATCATAGAGTCATTATGTAACATGACTGCAGCATGGGCTGCAGAGGTCAGTATGTTTACCGGGGGAGATGACAGTTACACCTGTAGGGACGATGTGAGGGTGCAGGTACAGATTGTTACAAACATCAGAGGTTTTCTAGGATGTCTGTCTCTTCTGAGGGTAAACTGAGGTTATTTATGGACAGGCCTCTACTGCCC
Organism: Argentina silus; assembly: GCF_951799395.1. Taxonomy (NCBI): domain Eukaryota; kingdom Metazoa; phylum Chordata; class Actinopteri; order Argentiniformes; family Argentinidae; genus Argentina; species Argentina silus. The sequence continues at coordinate 6,714,311 of NC_139663.1, forward strand.
AGAGCTTCTTTCTGAGGCGGTTATTCATTTCCGTCATCATTTTGAAAGGAGAGATTCTCCCCTGGGGCAAGCATATTTCAACTATGACTGGAATCCTGGCCTGATCCACAAAGGGTCAGTCTGTAACTAATGGAGTGGACACAAGTTTAGCCTTGCTGTGAAAAATTCTACTGCAAGCATATGACACATATGGGAGTAAAAGAGCAGAGTAGAAATAAAATGAGGTTTTTATAAAAAAATAAAAAAAAATTCACGGTGTTGTGAAACACTTTCTGACTTTCACAATACAGAATTCTCTATTTAGAACAGATTTATTATACATGATTCACTTTTTGGGAAAATGATTGCAATGGAATTGCAGTACTGTCATAAATAACAGTGCAATTTAATTTATTTGACTTTTATCTATATAAGACTAACATTTGGTCCAAAGGAGAAACATAGTACTGTTGTAAGAATACATATGATAAAGGTTTTTGACAATATGGGATTATTTAAGAAAAAAAATGGGAGCAACCATGTGAGACCCACTAACTGTTACCTGAAAAGTCTTTGACCTCCAGCATCGACATATCTGGTCCACACTATCTATTAACAAAGCAATTCACCGGTGCAGATTCCTACCATCTCTGCAAGGGACTCATAAAAATAAATTCCTACATGTGGAACTAGGTCTATACTTTCCAGAGATAATGTACCGTAACACAAGAAAACACACATAATATTTGGGTATTGTATTGAATTTTGTTGTGTATCCGTGCGTGTGTACTGTGTGTGTGTGTCTAGTGTGTGTGTGCACGCGCGTGTGTGCGTGCGTGTGTGTGTGTGTGTGTTGGGGGTGTCTGCGGATGACTCCATAGTGCGTCCAGTGGTAGCCTAAGTAGAGCAGACAATGGAGGTGTGTAGGGGGCAGGAGTGTGGTTAGAGGTGTTCCTGGCGTGTCTTTCCCTGTGCCTGGGGAGAAAGTGGACAGGTGTGTGGAGGTATAGAGATGAGGAGGGAATGATGAAGAGGGAATGATGAGGAGGGAATGATGAGGAGGGAATGATGAAGAGGGAATGATGAAGAGGGAATGATGAAGAGGGAATGATGAAGAGGGAATGATGTGAGCAGCCTCCCAGCTATCACTCTGCTATTTCATGTCAGACAGAGAGAAAGACACACACACACACAGAGAAAGAGGGAGAACATTTTGAGAAAGGGGAAGAAAGAGAGAGAGGGGAGGAGGGAATGGTGCAGGCCCTGACACGTTGGTTCTCCCTGCCACGTGCTCTCCTCTCACTGTGTCAAATATAAATCCTTCCCTCCCTCTCCTCCCTCTCCTCCCTCCTCATTCTCATTCTCCACTTACTCTACTCCCCCTCCACATCTGTCTCCAAATTGCCCCCATCTTCCCATCCTCGTCCCTCCCTACCACTCCTCCCCTGTAACTTTCTCCTCCACCAACTGGGACAGGTGTGATATATTGTATGTCTGATAAACTACAGTATGCCCTCTGACCCCTTAGTGCACCCCAGCTGAGCCCTGCACCCCATCACCCCCTCAACCTCCCCCTAGGGGGTCAAATCAGCCTTACTAGAGAGAGACAACACATGTGCTTTCTACTAACTGCGCTCTTCCCGAAGAATCATAGTCAATTTCCTGTATGCTGAGCAGAAGGATATATTAGCATATCCCTGTGGAGCCCTCAATTTTACTTGTGCCGGTTTTATTACAGGGAATACTGACAATGCGATTTACATTCATTTTGCTGAAGATGGTGATTCAGGCTACAATATAAGATAGCATCATAAGGTTTATAGAGGTAGAATAATTTAAGAATTGGGCTCACATAAATCCAGACACCTGGCTATCGGGTTTGCAGTAATTGAATAGGGCTAAAAGTACATTTCATGGACTTATGAAAGGCTTGGCTACAAAAATGCACATTTGATTCTATCCTGTAATAATGCATGTAGAAAAACTTACACGGTTACATTTTCGGTAGAACCTGGCATTGATTGTCTAAATGTCTTAACCTACTCTGCAGGGTCGCCTCCCCTGCAGATAACAGTAGACACCAGAGTGGTTCTGCTGAATGCTGTTGGAAGGACTGGCTCTGAGAGCACAAACATGCTTGTGTGAAAGAGCCCAAAGGACTGGAATGTTTGCTACAGGTCAGGAGTGGCGCTTTCTGCTCTTTTGTGTGCAGTCTGCTGAGGAGGTGTGGAATGCAAACTTCCCAAGAACAGAGGAAGGGAAACAAGAAAGGAAAAGAAAGAATGGTAGGGGGACTGGGAGGGAAAAAAGCTTTAAGTAACAGTGTACTCAGAGAGGGAGAGAGAAAGCTCAGGGTTCTACAGGAAGTAGAAGTCAAGAGGGAGAGAGAGATGGAACAGAGTGAGTGAGTATGGTTTTGTGGGAAGTGATTGTTTGAGCAGCTTATTTAGGAGAGTTGATCCTACATGTGAATTAGCTTTGTCATCCCCCATCTCTAATTATTATAATTAACACCATACTGGCAACTCCCTCTACAAAACCCTCTGCTGACATGTGACCAAGGGCAGTGGGAGGGCAGGCGTGCGGGCGGGCGGGGCGGGGGCATTTCCACCCACTTTCACGTCACCATGCCCCCTAGTGTGGTGTTTTAATAGCTGTATTGGGTTAGCAATATAAAGTGTGTAGTCATCAGTCTAATAACGCTCCTCTTGCTCCAATTCCTCTCCTGCCTTGTTTACTGTTTGTTTTTGCCCTGACATTGCCCTAGCTCTAGATACAAGACCTAAGAGAGCCATGAAAGTTTACCAGACAATCACACCCTTGTTCATGCAGTGTGTGAGGGACCTTCTGGCCTGCTCCTTTCAGGACTTCATTAACTCCATTGTTCTTAATGCGGGTGGCAAAACTACTCATCTTCACAGTACATCCAGCAATCTTTCTATATTCAGTACATCAGAAACTCCAACCTCCAGCCCCACACATTCACACAGTGATATTTTAACTGGTGTTTCTAATAATCTGCTATAATATGATGCAGGCAAAAGCAACAAAAACGTTATCTTGGCTTAGCAAGTGTCATAGAGGAAGTTTTTTGAAAGTCATTTTGTCAATTGAATTTCATTTATTCCAAATGTGAACAAAAGTAGACCACAGTAATTATGACCAAACTTTCACTGCAGCACAACTCAGTAATCTGTTGCCATTTTCAAGACTTTGGACTTTGGACTGGAGCTGAAACATGTCATAAATGCCTGTGTGTGTATGGGGTGTGTGTGTGTGTGTGGGGGGGGGGTGAGATCAAGGCAGTGATCTATTAGCATTACTATCGTCTATCACGATGGTGCTGGGATGTGCTCAGCGGCCCCCTGGTACTATAGATAGATCTGGAAACCCTTGACAGAGTGTGGATTTATATCCGCAGGTGTGGTGTAAATACACTGTACTGTAACTACTAGCTAGCACATAGATAATCTTGACCATGACATGTGGAGCTAATTGTGGAGATATCATCTGGTCTATATATCGCCAGCAGTCAAGGGGCTAAGATGGATCTCCTGTCATCTTTCTCTTCCACCATGTAACATATGTAGAACTATGTGTGTGATCCATCTTAGCCCCTTGACGTATGCCAGTCTGACAGATGAACCTACATTCTCTTTCCCGAGCCTAAGAGTCTTATTCAGTACCTTCATGTTCTTAGTTTCCTACACTCGATCAGTTATGGCTGTCAGTTTCCTCTCTTTGTTCAGAGGGGCTGTCATAAGCCATTTTTAGGAGTGCAATTTCCTTTCTTCTTTAATATATTTTGTGTAAACCACATATTAGCTTTGGTTTCATGTGCCTTGAGTATTATACACAGATGTTAGTAATGGTCCTCTTATGGAGAATAGGCTGTTCTTAACATCTCCATTTTTATAATCTACCCTAGATATATGCACCCCTATATATCAACCAATCTGTCTCAACTCATTCAGAATGGTTTAAACACACAATCACCATCATCATTACACACACAATCACTTTTATCATTACACACACAATCAACTTCATCATTACACACACAATCAACTTCATCATTACACACACACAATCACCATCATCATTACACACACACAATCACCATCATCATTACACACACACAATCACCATCATCATTACACACACACAATCACCATCATCATTACACACACAATCACTTTTATCATTACACACACAATCAACTTCATCATTACACACACACAATCAACTTCATCATTACACACACACAATCAACTTCATCATTACACACACACAATCCTCATTATCTCATAGTGGGCGATCAGTGTAAGTACTGTAGATGAAAACAGGGTTAGAATGCCAAGCTTGAGGATGATATATGCTTCTAGAGACATCTCATAATGAAATGCAAATGAATCAAAGGCATATCAAAGCATCTACTGGGGAGATAAATGTTATATAAGATGGTTATCTTGGCGCTGCTTTAAAAAGAAGAAAATTACATATAAAAAACATTTTTCTCCTCCAGACATAAATATATGTATCAAGTGTCTGGCAAGCAGAGAGTCAGTCACCTCTTCACTCTGAAGCTTCAGATGCATATTTCCTCCACCGGACAGACAGCCTGCTGTCCTGTTCTAGCATGTTCTGCAACTAAGGAGAAAAATAGAGGCAGTCAATTGAAAAGCCCAGCATGCTACGGTAGACTTTCTAATCCCAGACTCTCATCATCTCCCTTTTATGCTTAAAGTCATTTCAGAATCATATTACCAACATAATGGGATGATGACAGAATATGCCTCCTCACACCTTCTCCACAGCTTCCACCCGCTCGATGATTAAATATAACATGTCTCCATCATCATCTGCTCACACACTGCCATTTACAGCAGAAACAGTGAGCAGATCATACAGTAGCACTTAACTACCACTTTCCTAATTTTTCTGTGAGAAACTTCTACTGTAACTGATAGTTGCACTTAAAATATGCACAAAGTACTGTATTTATAAGTAACTCTTGTCAGATTTATGTTTGAGAAAGAGGCCTCTGAGATTCTGTCACACAGCCCTGTGTTTCTGCATAGTTCTCCTCTTGTTTTTTTTTCAGTAAAGTCTTTGATACATTCATCCCCTGCCAGCCTTGATCTCTGTTGGTTTTTTCCCCCTCACCACACTAGAAATGTATGTCAAAACACAGATGGGGTTGAATGTGGTGTCTTGGTGATCCACATGTTTTGTAAATGTTGTCAGTGTGTACAGAAGAGAGATGGAGAGACCGCTAAACAGAACATGAAATATCTGGCTTCATGCCTTCTGTTGAACATTGTTCTACCAGTGTTAATGAGCTCATATCAATTAAAATGAAATATTATTTATCTTTATTTAATTGTCAGCCTATTTTATAACACTCTTGAGATAATTAATGTTGACACATCAATGGTTTGTGACAACAGGGTAGGATTTCCTTCTTATAGGAAGGTTCTTTTTATTTTTTTTATCCCTATGCGTGTGTTGTGGTTCCTTTGAGGGTTTCAACGAATGTAGAAGTGTCTCAGTCTTGAATGTCAGATCTAGTGCCAACCATGACTCAAGTCTCTGAGTCTGAGTCAGCATCACCATATGAGGTGAGGTGCAGCATACAGTATAGGCAGTCCATGGCACTAAGGATGTCAGAGAGCCACTTAGATCTTCCCTTTGCAGATGAATCAAACCCATGCATATTTACATTGCACCTATACAGTATATTGGTTTGTATTGTTTGTATTATTTCACTTAATGAGGGGAAACAGTATTAGAAAACCAGTGGAAAAAGTGGGATAGCAAACTGTGTGTTCTTCTGCTAATGGTCAATACCACATATTGTTCCAAGAGAGGAGTTTGAGACATGTTCAGACAAAGAGAGAAGCCGTGATAGAGACCAGACTTGCGTGCGGTGTGGTGAGATGGGCTGAGCTTGACTAGTCTAGCCCACTGTTGAGAGGGGTGGAAAGGAGTAGTTGGTCTGGTCTGGTGTGTGACAATGCAGTCAGGGGCCAAAGAGCTGTACAACTGTACTGTACAGGTCCCTGGGAGGGCTGTTAGTACACAGAACATGCTCTGGAAGTATTTCTCACACTGAACTCTGACTACCGACTGCACTCTTAGTAACTATCTGCTAAAACCTGCCTGGAATGTGGTTCTAACTCAGAGGAGTTAAGCCTGTGCTGTGGGAGTAGGAAGAGGAGGGGGGTCTCCTGTTTACCTAGGGGATAAACTTTAATCTTTAAAGTTATCAATGTGTTTCTGGGGCTTGGTCACCAACGCTCACTCCTGTACTCCTTTCTGTCTCTCTATACCACTCTCCTCCACATTACCATTCCTTATAGAGCCCTGTTCTATCATAACAACTTTATTTAGTGTTCTCAAATCAAAAAATGTCCATGTTTTTTCCACATGTAACGATACACCACACTATTTCCTCTTAAGGGAGTTTCAATCGTTTTCACATTTAGCCGTGGTTCTGCGGGGAGTGAAATGCAGGAGTTGATGAGGAGCAGCATTAGTGAATAAAAGAGGGGATTGTGAGGATTGACGGGATGTCCCTCTCTTCCTCCCTCTGTGGTAAGAGAGAACTCTTCTCTCTGGTCCCCCTGGGAGGCGCCTGTGAGAGCCAGGCTTGGCTCATCCCTGCCAAATGCACTTTGGGATTTCAGCTTTTCCTGGCCTCCATATAAAGGCCTGTCGTGGCCTGGGCTTATGGTGATGTCAACTTTGTTAATTCTCCAATTAGAAAGCCTCTTCATATAAGGCTATTCACAGTGCATGTCTCAACTGAACCCACAGTCATCCTAGACTGGGTTTCTGGGCTTTTGGCATTACCGTTCACACTCTATACGGGCTCAGTAACACACAGGCTCAGTAACAGGGTCCCCATTGTTTGCATACCAAGCTCAGGGAGGACAAAGAATATAGGGATATCCCTGTAAAAACATGTTCTTGTGAAATGGGGAAACATCCAAAAATGTCTACTCGATATTCCGCCCAGAGTTGACATGTACACAACTGCCTTTTCTCTGCTTTGTGAAGTTTTGTTTTCCTATAGCCTATGGCTGTGAAAGGTGAGCTTACAAGGTGACAGGGACCAACACCATCCAATAATGTTGGACCACAATTAGAGGACCATGGTATGATCAATCATCTGACCTTAAATTGGGGTTGTGGAGTGTATGCTGGACTGAACTGTCAGCAGCCACTGGACTCTCACCTTCCAGAGCTGTGTAGATGACATGGCCCCTAGCCATAACATGGTCAGGCTGCTGCTTGTATGTATTTTGGAGAGACGTTGGAGCAATGTTGGAATGAAATTAGAGTGATGGAACAGAGAGTCTCAGATGGTCTAGAGGCAATCTGGGTTTTTACTGCTTGAAATGGGTAGGAGTGCTGTAACTCCCCTGTTTATTTATTACTGTGAAGTTCAAAGCTTGGATGCATCCTCCCCTGGCTGTGTATGAGAAGAAAGGGAGCAAACTCCACTCCTATTTGTTTAGAATTTAAGATAATGGTGTGTACTAGAATGCAAAGCATTCTACAACATAATAATTATCAACATCATTAACATAATCATCATCAACATCATTAACATAATCATCATCAACATCAAGTGCAAACATTTGCATTGAATCCAAATCCCCAAAACCAAGGTTCACAATGTTGACATCCTGTAGGCCATTGTCAAAAATCTAATAGATTCAGAGTAACAGACCACAAATCTCTAATTATTGCCAACATGACACGACCACCAGCATGGTGTAGGCGCCGAGATGCTGTCAGAGATGATCAGGAGTAATAAACGTGCGCTCACCAGAGGGAAGCTGGTGATTTATGACGTGTGTCCTCTGGAGGCACCGTTTCTCATCCATTCCCCCAGAGTCGCGAGACACCGTCCTATGGGAGGGCAGAGGAGGAGAGGGGAGGAGGGGAGAGAGGGAGTGAGGGAGGGTGAGAGCGAGAAATTGAATGAGAGGGACAGAGTGAAGAGGAGAGGATCCTCCAAAAAAACTTCTCTAACTAACAAGTGAAACATCAGACCGAGTGGTCTCGAGCGCCGCACTGGTTTCTTCACTACTCTACGCATGGCTGCTTAGTTCCTTCACAATTAGTTTTGTATCATAAAGTTGTGTGGCGGAGGCAAGGGGGTCTCTGCTCTGAAAGATGGACTGCTTAAAGAGGACGGCGGCGTGCAGGATAATACCGCTATTTCTTATCCTACTACACGCAACAACGACACTAGCTGGTAAAGTATTTGGCGGAATACACCTGCTAAGAAATTTAAAAAGGCTGTCGTTTCATTGAACGGACTGTCAAGAATAGGTGGCATTAGTTCCCTTTGTACATAAAAGTTCGTGTCCTTTGTTGATAAAAGTTCGTGTTGGGTTGTTTGGCACTTGTGAATGACACATTTTTACTGATACCCCACAGAGAGACTTTCTGCAGAACAATAGAAAACGTTATTGGGTGTGAACAAATTCCTCAAGTTAACAATGCAGAATGTTTGCGAGACCCTCATCTACGATATCTCTCTTTCCAATCTCTCTGGACATTTAGCGATGCTGCTGGTTTGAACACGTCCACTGATTTGCTTTGGGTCGGGATTCAACTCTAAAGCAGGCGTTAATGCGTTAGAATATTAATAGATATTAGATGTTTTTTTTTCTTTTTTTCACTCGGAAAATTTCCGACTTTTAATTACTGTGAAATATAAATCCTAGTTTTAATACGCTTAGCAATATTTCCATAACTATTCTGTGCGTCATAGCGAATTAGCGGTGCCTGTGGTGTTTGTTGCCTCAGCTTGTCCAACATTTCTCTTTGCATTCTAATCATAATCCTGTAGCATCGTATTGGTGTTTGAATTTAAATTTCCCATAGATAGCCTTGTTCATTCTTGCATTGTGCTTCAACAGTTTGCATTTCAGGTTTCTTCTGTGAGGGGGAATAGACTTACTCCTCTGGAGCTGTGATGTCATGTTCTAGTTTGCTTGTGACCAGTGTCGGTTTACTGTGAAACGGTTTAACGTTGTCTTGAGAAGGAGGTGAATGGCTAAACACTGACCGACCCGAGTAGATTAAAATTCCTGTCATGGAGCTGTTTAATGTACTGGTGTTTGGCCACAAGAGAAGTAGCTTAACGCTCCATGACTATTCATAACAGCTTGTCTTATAGCCCTTGTCTGTCATTAATAATCAAATGTGTCTATGTTATGTCTATGCATTTATGACAGTGTTGTTATTGTCTTATTCATGAGGAAATTAGGAAATAATTAATCATGAATAATGGAGTTTCCATACAGTATATACTGTATTCCCATCAGGGTTGTTGATACTACAATGTAGGTCATTAGTATCTCATATTCATATGCATCAGGTTGAATGAAAGAAACAGAATGATTGAATTGGTGGCTTAGAGTTTGACTGGCTTCAGAAAACATATGTCTTATGCATGCCCAATGGTGAATGGACTGCTTTTGGTTGCCCTCTTTGCTCTATAAGCCTGGGTTAACTATATGGGCTGGGTGAATGGTTAAGGCGGCTTTGGATTGGATTATGGTTGTGGTTGATAACAGGAGGCCTTACTCAACTTGTGGGCATGCCCACCTCTCAGGTGTGGTGCCATTCCAGCCCTCCAAATCTCCTGAGATGACCTTTAACGACCAGCATTTGGACTGAGAGTCTGAACTCTTATTTGGGCCTCTAATCTACCACCCACTGCTCTCTGGGGGTTATTAGGTCTGCGAGGGCTGGGGGAACGCCCTCTGGTAGTATCTCGAGTGTCTAGGACCAGCAGTAGACTATTTCCTTGCAGGTGCTCCAGGTAGAGACTGCCTGGTGTAGAGACATGCCTCAACAGTGAAAGTTAACCCTCTGGTCACCAGACATGTTTTATTTTTAAAGACGTCTCATTTTCACCAGTGACTTTCCAGATGCACCTTTTTGTGTGTTTTGAGTTATTCCCTGGAATTGATGGACCAGAATACGAAAGTGATGCCAGAGGAAAAATAATACAACACCAAAAGCACAGATATTGATTGGCGGTATGGTTTCGGTTTTCTGTAATGAGTAATAGTAATGAGTAAGTAAAGAAAGAAAATAATGCCATGGTTTGAGTAAGTAAAGTAAGAAAATAATGCCATGGTTTGAGTAAGTAAAGTAAGAAAATAATGCCATGGTTTGAAAGTGTTGCTGGATAGTGTGAGTTACCGACATGGCAGTCCAGGATGTGATGGTGTTTGATAGCATATGGAGCAGTATCAATGTGAGAATGTTTTCACATATGCTCTGTGTGTGTGTGCGTGCTGTGTGAGAATAAAACTGTACTTTGTAGTCTTGTTTGATGACAGGAAGAGAGACGTTCTTGCACAAGTCCACAGTTTGTGACTCCTCTGTTCCTCTGCCTATCCACATTTTTTTTCAATGGACTTTTTTGTTGTTGTTCAAAGGCTCCGGAAGGAGGGGGTTTGTTTTTATTTCATATGCTGTATCTCCTCATTTACATTTGCGTCCCCCCTGCCTCCCCCGCCCTGGCAGTATGACAGAGGGGAATTCACGCGTGCAGCCCCCTCTCTGTGTCCCATTTGATCCCGCTGCCTTGCTGATCCTGCACCAGACTCCCATAAGAGGGCGGCAAGCCTTGTTCTCCTTTGATCCAACTACAAATGAGTAGCGAATGAAAACAAATGAAAAAAGACGACGAATTTAGAAACAGAAAAAGAGGAGAGGAAGAAGTTGATGCCTCTTAGTACTACTGTTCGTTCCACTGCCACAGGCGTTGCGTTCCTCTAATGGAAATATTAAACATAGTTATGCTGAGGTTTAAACTTAAACAGACATGTTTTGTCCTCTGTTGATGTGGAATTTGGCTGCTAATATGTTTTAGGCTAACTGTTTGGAATTCCCCCAAATCTAATATGTGTACATACTACTAAACATCTCATGGCGCCAAATCTATGCTGAGCAGTAAACATCTGGCCTCCAGAAATTGAACAACCCCCCTCCCCCAGACCCAGGTCCCCTATGTTACTGAGCATCTGATGGTTCCTGCTGCTTTCAGACTACGAATTGAGGCCTTCTCTACACAGATAGAGACCTCTCATACAGTACAGTATGAACAGACCTCTCAGTGGTATCCCTTTACCTGTCTTACAGGGGAGGCTGGTGGAGGTAGAAGGATGGGCCCATTGTAATGCATGGAATGGAATTAGGAGTGGTGTCAAACATGTGTTTGATACCATTCCTCATTCCATTCCATGCATTACAATGAGCCCATCCTCAGATTTCTACCTCCACAAGCCTCCCCTGCTGCCATACATGCCTTTTTCCCAGGACCATGGACCATAGCAAACCCTTATCATAGCCATATACATCATACATGGTCCCCTTTGGATGACCAGACAGTATATAAGTTACTATCTGACCAAAACCATGTGTAACAGTGGCAGCCTAATTTTAAACAATACGTCCCATCATACTGAAGACTGAAGTTCTGTTTTCACTCAAAGATACGGGTTCTACAAACAGTCAAGAGTCCATAAGCACTGATACTTCATAGTAAACTGTAAAAGGCTAATGGTCTTTTTTTCAAACAACATGGACACACTGTATATCAACCAGGACTGGAAATGCATGAAGTTACAGTACCAGCAACAACTGAAGACCAAATATAAACAGAAAATTCTGGTGTGTGTATTTAGCATGTACATGAAGGCAGTGTCATGTTTTGGTTCCTCTAACCATGCCTCAGCTTTATGATATCTGAGAGAGTGATTGATTATAAAGGGTTGACAGGGAAAATGTGTGTGTGTGTGTGTGTGTGTGTCTGCATGCGTGTGTGTGTGTGTGTGTGTGTGTCTGCATGCATGCGTGTGTGTGTGTGTGTGTGTGGCTAGGGAGTGGACAGAGAGGGGCCTAGAGGTCCAGGTGTTTCCTCTATGGGCCCAGCAGCGCTTGGTCAGTCTGGCCCTCATGCAGTGAGCAAACATCAGCAGAACAAACTGTGGTGATAGAAGAATGTGATGGTGACGTGTGATCGAGGGAAATGTGTAACCAAAACAAGTGTGTCCAGACAGCAGTCAGCTCCATACACACATTCGCTCACACTGGACATACAGTAAGCTTCACCACTGAGACTAGCTACTGACCCACATTCAGCACATACACAAATCACAGTGGTAAGGATAATAAAACTCATAAACTACGCGGTAGCAATTTATACCATTGTAGGCCTGTTGGAGAACGTCATTGTGAGAGGGGTTGTACTGCAGACAAAAGAGGGACGCACATACTTCGTTACAGTAGAGGACACACATGCTCAGATCCATCAGGCTCACACGTGTCCGTGCTCCTGACCTGTTGGAGTGTTGAGGAGCGGGGAGACAGTTCAGCAGCACAGCGGTGCGGTGGATTCCGAGCGGTCTCCCACACAACCGCCAGCTTGAACGGCTCCCAAACTCCCAGTGATAACTCAAAGCAGACCCAACTCCGAAGCCCAATCAACATGATACACATCAGAATCTCCCAGTTCAACATTCTGCCAACACAGCACATTCCTCTGTCTCCATGTAAACCTTGCCCTGCTTGATGGTGGACCTTTCTGATTCTCTCCTCTTCATACCCCCATGGGCCCCACCTTAGTTGTGAGTGAGCTGTGTGTTTGACAGACTGGTGACAGACAGGGAGGACAACAGAGGGAGAGCAGAAACACAGATGGGAGGATTGAAAAAAAAAAACATGGCGTGACTTTTAGTGTGGGTGTTATAATTGTCTTATATTATTACTGTAAGAGGTGTGTCTGTGTGTTTATTTGCTGATTCATTTTGCAGAGTTTTGTATTTTCGTGTGTGTGTGTGTGTGTGTGTGTGTGTGTGTGTGTGTGTGTGTGTGTGTGTGTGTGTGTGCGCGCGTGTTTGTGTGTGTGTGTGTGTGTGTGTGAGTGAGTGTGTTACTGTGTCTGTAGTCAAATATAACGTTTTTTGGAGTGTGTAGAAATGTGCATGAATGCGGACATTGAGCGATTGAGTGATTGAGTGATTGTGTTTAGCATGATTCTGAGTGTGTGTCTGTTCCTTTGTCTCCTCTCTTCTGGCCTTAGAGCCTCTGTTAGCCACACAGTGTCGACCCATGCCCTACAGGTCAGGGGTTGACTCATGGGTAATTTGATTAAGTCTAGCCCTCTGGGAGGCTGACTGACAGATGGTGGCAGTGTTTTTTTTAATCTGTTTTTTTCTCTCATCATTAATCAATGACATTTGCTCAAATAAATATTGCTTAGATGACTTTTAATGCAAAGTGGCATCTAAGAAAACATGAAAGGATTGTAGAGGATTTTGAACGTCATCCATATACATACACTTGACAGACATATTGCTGACATGTGCTGATCTTCTACCATCATACATACATATCAAGGGAGTGATATGCATATCTTAAAACATCACACAGTTCACCAAATGCAACTGTGGAACTGCCTTCTCTCCTCTGGAATCTGCATCGGGTGCGGTCTGACATGCTATGGGAATTTCTCTCTGCCCAGTTTTATTCTGGCCCCTGTTCCCTGTTCACATTGCGTGTTTGTAGTTAACACTGTTAGTATTGTTGGGAAGTTTTAGGACTAAACGTGGGAGTGAAGGTGCTGTGAGTAATATCAGAGGGAATGTCTTCAGAGAACCCTGTGGAGAAGAGAGAGAACACATTATGCTCATGTATGTAGTGCTGGACAGAGGTGGTGCTGGATTATATGACTACAGGACAGGGACAGAGAGGGTGCTCAGTGTCACACTAGGCAACCATTGTTGTGTTACATTACCAGTGGACAGAGGGAGTTCTGTGAGGGAGAGAGGGTCTATTGATGCCTGTTCTGTCAGACGGTTGGCAGTGGACAGTGATGCCGTAGGGGAGCCATGTTGCTCTGAAACACAGGCAGAGTGATTCATGGAGTTGAACAGCCGGACCAGGAGAGGAGTCATAGAGAGAATGGAATGGAAACACCCAAATGTCATACGTGGGATGTGTGCACTGAGTGGTCTTCTCAGTCAATGCCCTGTCAGACAATTGTTAGAAGCTGAGGCCCTATTCCCCTACTCTGGGCAAAGGAAAATATGTAGAAGTGAACTCTGACCTTACAGTATGTGGTACTGGAAAAAACCCTACTGTATCTATCTCTCAGCATGGTTTGATACAGTCTTACTCCCATCTCTCCAGTCAGAGTAACAGTATTACTGACCCAGGTAGATGATATAGTGATGCTAAATTTAAAAAAAAAAAAGGATCAAGCAAGTTAGGCCTAGAGGTATATCAGAGGACAGGGACAGGTGAGGTAAGCACAGGTAAAATGTAATGAGATTCAGGTAATGCTGGCTCAGGAAACAGCGCTGCAGGACAGGTAGATTAAATAGGGATTATTGGCATTACTTCAGATGACAGAGACAGATCCGATGCTGGGGAACGAATGTTGATCTTGGGCCTGCTCCAGACATCACATGGCGTCCTGCCACCTGCCCAGGGGCTCTTCTTTACAAGATAGCCTAGGAGAGGAACATTCCCCAGGATTGTGTAAATGCCCCCATGGAGCTGGCCCTACAGGAATGGTGGCTCTGAGACAAGAGGCTATGGGCTAGCGAGAGGTTAGCAGCATGGTTCATCTGTCACTGCTGTGTATGATTTACCTCTGTTTGTGGTCTGGGGAAGTATGGCATTATCGGGCCTAGTCTTTTATCCCAGCACTGATCAAACCCATTCCTCTCTTCCCCTCTGGCCGTTAGTGAGAACCTGATCTCTCCTCAATCATGTGTCTGGTTCCTTCTCTATTGTTTCGAAAGATTGCTACCCAAAATAGTTGGATGTTTGAATTATTGAATTAGTTTCGGAGATGTTGTCAGTAAATGTGAATCAAATGGACAAGAGTTGCTTTCCTTTGTGGAACAACAATCTTTGCTTGGTCTGTTGATGGGACTTCCATTGTATTTGCAATTTTTGTCTTGTTTGACATGTCATTGTGAAGATTGTTCCTCTATACGGAGGAATGTCTCATGCTCTTTCTATTGTTTCCCCCCATGGTGCTGCACGTTTGGACTCCTGACTGTACTGTATTGAGAAATACTGTTGGGGTCAAATGTCAAACATAAGTGTATCTGTCAGTTAGAGCTATGTGAGATGGTTGGGTAACATTTCTCTTGCTTCTGGAATACCCTGTTCTGGCAGATACTGATCAATTATACATTTCTGTGCATTTCTATTCATCATATTCAATTGGTAATGAAGTTACTGGGTCATCTGGTGCTGTGATGAGACATTTATGAGACAATGAGTCATTTAATCGGATAGTTTGAATAAGAGAGCATAGGGAATTGGAGAATTTGGACTAAAACATTCATTGAGTTAGTATGTTTTCAGCACAGTGGTCAGGTGCTCTGCCTGTAACATTGAAACCCAAAGGCCTACGATAATTAGACCCATGCTGCAGCAGATTAAAACACTGTTCCAAACATCATCGCCTTATGACCTGTTTTTGTGTGTGTGTGTGTGTGTGTGTGTGTGTGTTTTTAAGGATCTCTGACCTGATGAATTATTCATTGACATTTAGTTCTTGGTTTACAGTTATAGCAGGCAATTTGGATGGATATGCAGACCATCATAAATGTTTGTGTGTGGGCGAGTGTCTGTGAAGCATTAGTTAGTGTGTCTCATTGTGCATAAGCTGGACAGTTCTATTTGTTCGGAACGAGCAACTCCTGTAATTATTTATTTATAGGGATTTTTTATGGCTCCATATCAAAGTGAAATATAAGCTCCTCTGTCTTAAGTACCTTTAAATCAGTACCTGATATTTTCCATTGTGTTTCAGTCTGGCTCTAATTCACAGCTTAACTTATTTACAGTGTTGCTGCCATGCGATTGGGCTCTGTGGGTGAGATTTGAGCTGGTTCTGAAGAAAAAGCCTCTGCCATGCAAATAAATAATGCAATAAAATGTAACAGGGTGTTTTCTTGTAAGCAGTGAGTGGGCACCGGTACACTCTCTCCACATGTTTAATTAACAGAGCGAATAAAAGGAGCGTGGTGGGGGAGAGCTACGGGGGGCAATTTGAATTTAGGATCCTCATTTCAAATGCCTGGAATGCTAAGTGCCAAGTTTGCCCTTAACAGTCTCCTTTCACCAGCTGGCTGGAGACTTAGTGCACAGAGCTCAGATCACACTAATCCTCAGGACAACACTTTATCAACAGAAAATCGAATAACGGCCAAACACAACTAGACAACATTACATAAACTAAAGGCACATTACAATTATCAACAGGCCCAAAAGCGGCTATCATTGTAATGTGAATATCTACATCTTCTGTTTAATATTTCTTTGCAGGGATTATCACTGATACGCATATTTGTATATGTGCGTAATCAATGCCAGTAAAGTATTCAGGCAGAGTGAGATAAATGGTGTTGCTTGTTGCTGCTGGCTGGGGGCACGTGTCAGCTGTCAGGTGTGCTAGCGT
Organism: Argentina silus; assembly: GCF_951799395.1. Taxonomy (NCBI): domain Eukaryota; kingdom Metazoa; phylum Chordata; class Actinopteri; order Argentiniformes; family Argentinidae; genus Argentina; species Argentina silus. Next base: position 6,730,809 of record NC_139663.1, read on the forward strand.
AACAGGATTATGGAGTGGGCTGTGCCATGGCTCGATCCCATAATGACAGCCACAGAAGGCCACCTGCAGCCACTTTTCAGTGGGGGCTGTCTCCTCAAACTCCCAGCAGCAGGAAGCACAATCAAAAACAGGTTTCCAATGCCACTTAAACTGGCAGCTCTTTAGCTCAATCACCACCATCACTTCACTTAGCCAGCCTGCAACATATCACAACAGGGTGTACTTTGAAAAACAAAAGCATGCAGCTGCTGTGTCCCTTATGGTCCAAATTCTTGATTATTTTGTTTTTCACTCTAATGTATAAAACAGATGATATTCTGACGTAGACAAAGTGGAACGTGTAATTTAATGATCTCTTGGCTTGAGTATCCTTTTTATTGAATAACCTTAACTCAATATTTGTAGGTAAAAAAAACTGTTATCTATATTACTGTATGCTGACTTGCCCTCCACCTCTCTCCCCTGTCCAGCTGATCCCATTGATGTGCTGCGGGTCCTGGAGCTGTCTGAGGACATGGAGGGGGTGTCCATGGAGGCAGGCCTCTGCACCAGGAGGAAAGGCGTGGAGGAGACGGACATGGCCTTCAGGATAGACAAGAAGATTCAGCTCAGCGCACCGACCAGACAGCTCTTCCCAGGTAGGCACACCTCTCTGATTTCTCTGCTAAAGTAGTATATCAAACTGACTTATGACGAATGGAATACATTATTTGTGAGACCAGGTACTGTAAGACCTTTCCTTAGTAGAGCAGTGCTTAGTGCAGAGGGCGCTCTCCACCATACACTATGATTCTCATTGATTTAAGCTCAGATGTCTGGTAGCTTGTTGTCATGTGTTGTTTTCAGTAGCACAGTAGGTGTTGCACACGGCTGGGATCTCTCCTGTGTGACTGACGTCGGTGCTCTCCTCTCCCCCAGACTCCTCCTTCCCTGAGGACTTCTCTCTGATGGCGACGGTGAGGGCTAAGAAGGGCAGCCAGTTCTTCCTGCTGTCTGTGTACGATGAGCAGGGCGTGCAGCAGCTGGGCCTGGAGGTGGGCCGCTCGCCTGTCTTCCTGTATGAGGATCACCAAGGACAGCCCTTCCCGGAGCACTATCCCATCTTCAAGAAGATCAACCTGTCAGATGGAAAGTAAGTAGCAGTAGCACTGATGTCCCTTCTTCCCTTGCCCACTTTATGACATTATCATCTCAGGTTGACCTGTATTTACCAGTGGGATTCACCAGTATGCATTTGGCTGATCGGTAGCTGTCCATCTCCCTGCCACATGACCCTGCCTGACCCTGAAGTCTACAGTTTATCACTGTTGACCTAAGATGACCCTACTTGACTCTGACATAAGCCTTTTTATCAATTGTTGACTCCTTGCGTCCTCTCCTTCATCCTCCAGAGGAGGAGAATATGTAAGGGCAGGAACCTAGATCTTCTCCTCCAATGCATGTTCAGTAGGACACAAGTGGAGAACGGAGGAAAGGACGTGAGGAGTCATGTTCCTAACAATTGAGAAAAGGCAATAGACAGCTCATACAATTTGTCTGACCCTGAGTGACCCGAAAGCATATACATAGGATACACATAGAGCACATGACCTTCAATGAAGGGTCAATGACTTGACTTGACCCTGAGTGAATCATCTGACTACAGAAAACCCATCCTCAGCCTGATGCATGAACTGTCCAGATTTCACTCAGCTAGTGCAGTATATTACCCTCTAAATCATCCCTACATGAACCTTCTATTATTACCTTTTGGTGAACTGCTGTTTTGTTCAGTCTCAGTGGGGGAGACAGAACACACCATTCAACCTGACAGTTTACAGTGCCTGCAGTGTAGAACTGTCACTACTCTTTACCAGGGACATGCACAGGGGGCGTGAAAGGGGGTAAACACCCTGCCCCTATGCCCTGCCACTCACAAAGTGCCCTCCTTTTTTTTCTTGCATCACCCCCCCCCCCCTTCCCCCCCGCCCCACCTCCCTGCCCCACCCCCCTGCCCCTGGTGCCCTTTTTTGGAAAGAAAAGCACCTATGCATGTCACTGCTCTTGACTATAACTGCACCTCTGTTGTCTGTCCTCAGGTGGCACAGGATAGCCTACAGCGTGGAGGGCAAGTCTGTCACTCTCTACCTTGACTGTCACAAGGTGCAGACTCTGGAGTTACTGCGAGGAGACGCCCCCGTGGTCAGCACTGAGGGGGTCACCGTGTTCGGGACACGCCTACTAGACGAGGAAGTGTTTGAGGTACGACACCAGGACAGGAGCGGATCTGCCTGGAGGGGGGAGGGGGGGGGGGGGGGGGGGGGCAAATGTCATGTGGTCTAGACATGCAATATTTTATGGTTATTAGCAACAGACCACAAACTACTTGTTGGATGTAAGAATACTCTAGATTGGTTGGAACTTGCATTCATTGAATGCTGAACATTATTTAAATCTGTCTAAGATTGCTTCAGATAGTCATTTGAATACGCAGTGGTATAAGCCAGGGCATGCTGCTGTGTTGTTTCTTGTGGTTCACTCCCTCAAAGGCACAGAGGAGGTGATTAAAAGAATCAGTAATATGATATGAACTTCAAATCATCAAATATGCATGTTAAACCTGTGGAGACCTATTCACTAGACCAAGATTATGATGTTGTGTTAACAGAATAGAAGCTGACATGAACCCATAGGCGGTCCCACTAACCTTGTTTTAACTCAGATCTTTTCTCTCCTCTGAAATGTGAAGTATCGTGTGTGTATGGATAACATAGAACATCCAGCCACAAGCTCATTATGTTTAGATAAAAGCTTCTAATTTCACTCAGGCTTTTGTGAGGGTCAACTCTGTGTGGATCAGAGGGGTTTAGAGGGGCGTTGCTAGGGTTAGGGTCTGCTGTCAGTCAGATGCTGGAGGACTACACTGTGTGTCTATGGGGGGACAGGTGCTGTTCAGACATGCTCACCTGGAAATGACACTCCTTTTATTGTATCCTCCATGCCTATGTGATTGTGACAGTGTTTGGTATAGATGTGTTGATGTTTTAATGGACGTGTGTGTGTGTGTGTGTGTGTGTGTGTGTGTGTGTGTGTGTGTGTGTGTGTGTGTGTGTGTGTGTGTGTGTGTGTGTGTGTGTGAGTGAGTGTGAATTTGTCTCGGTGTGTGAGTCCGGTCATGCCTGGTGGTCGTGAGGATTGATACTCTAAGAGGAGGAATTCCTGCTGCTCGTCCCAGTGTTTATCCCTACGGCGACACACGTTTGAGCCTCTGTCCTCATTATGCCTGAGTAACTGGGGATGTCAAGGGTCACATATTTAATGACTCATGAGTTTGAGGTCTTGGTAAACTGAGAGCGGTAGTATTAGATCTCTCTGAAAGTGGACAGTGAATTTGCTTGTGTAATGAAAAGTGTGTACTTTGTGTATCAGTGTGTGTGTGTGTGTGTGTGTGTGTGTGTGTGTGTGTGTGTGTGTGTGTGTGTGTGTATGTGTGTGTGTGTATCACAGTAAAAATTAAAGCTGGGAATCAAGTTCTGGGAAAAGCTCCAATTCCTTTATTTTCATTTCAGTGACCTTTTCTCATAAAGTCATTCTTTGTGTCTCCCATGACAATATGCAACCCCTACGCCATTGTCATTCTTACTGCAGCTCCACTCTAATTCACTAGGCCACCGGTCAAAGTGGAGCCAAGCAGAAGTCCAATCTCTCACCATGTCCTCAGGCAGTGTCTGCTTTGCATTGGACAGAGACATGGAGGGGGAGCTACCATTCCAACCTTGCAGTCCCCCCAAATTCGACGTACTTCAGGTTTTCGGAGAAGTACAGAGGGAGGGTTATTGACAGTCTCTAATTGCTTAATGGACACACACTTCAGCATTCTCCGCTTTCTCCTTAACAAAACCAGATGTCCTTGTACTCACAGGACACAGACCATCTCCTCATGTACACTCATGAGGAGTGACCCTATGAACTCAGTCTCCCTAACCATGCCTACACAGTAACCTCCCCCCTCCCTAATCCCTCCCATGTCCTAACTTTACCTCAATTGCCTCTCCCACGCCATAAGTCATTCTCAATTCCTCTCCCACACCCACGTTCATATCCCTCTCCCCCATCTTACAGGCACTCTTTTATTGATAACACTTAACAAGTGACTTACTCCAATTAAACAATGTTTCTCTCCAGTAAAATCGGACTATTTAACAACTTTGAGAATCTAGTCCCCCAATGTAGAAGACGATCCCAGAAGATCTCCCAGAAGATCTCATCTCCCCCTCCCCAAATGTAACATTCCACAGTGTGAAAAAACCCTGGCGCATTTGTGATGATGAGTAATACTCTGCAGTTATCCATGTGCTCTCTGCTCCTCTTGAAGTGAGACTGACTGACTGACTGACTGTTGTTTTCCATTCGGAGTGAATGTGGGTCAGTGGTGTGTGTGACCTGGGTGAGGCTGGTACCAGGGGAGGTTAGAGATTCTCAGGCCTGTTCCCAGGCCCTTGTTCCAGTGGGATCCAGGGGGGATGGGAGGCCTGTTTTCCGGCCCTGTTCCCCCAGCGTGGGAGCCCAGCATGGGAGCCTGGGGACTGTGGTCAGCCTCTAATGCTCCTATTGCTTCCAGATTGCCTACAAATGACTAAGAACTGGGGAGAAATTTGGAGTTGTTCAAACACTGTGCTCCTTCACACACACGCATACGCACGCACACACACACACACACACACACCCACCCACCCACCCACCCACACACACACATACACTAAAGCAAACATTTAACTGTCCACAACTCTGAATGCACGCTGACCTCTCTGTGCCCTGTTTGTGTGTTCCTGGCACTCCAATACTAAGATATGATCCAGCCCAGTGTTTAATGTGCGAAGGAAATGAGACCCTTTCTGTCTAGATATCTAACAAAGAAAAACACAACTGTACTGTAGCATGACTACACGTTGAGACGCTATGTTGTCAAGCGTGTCATGTCAAAGGTGGTTTTAATTCACTCCACAGATTTGATCAAGGAATCTCATGGACAACTACTAAGAAAGCAGAGACATGTTTAACCGTTCAATGTCTGTTGTTGAAGCGTTTTCCCTTCATAATGATTTCTGTCTGGTCGCATTCAGATGTTTTTGCTCAGTCTTGAGCATCTGTTGCACCTCAGGCAAGCAGGGAGCAAAAAAAAAGTAGTTCTGTTGTCTGTAGTGAGGTGTCTTAATGGGGATGCTGGTTGTGTACAGACTCGTGAACTCGTATTCACCCTAGACAGGTCGGTGATGATTCATAGGAGGGCCAGTTGTGTTTATGGAGTGAGACCTCATTAGAGGAGAAGAGGTGGAGTACATTGGGGATTTAACAAGGTCTGTCTGGGTGACTAACAAGGCTGGGACTGGGTGCTATGACTGTTGGCTGGCTGGCTGGCACCTCACTGGACGTCACCACCAGACAGGGGAGCGGAGCATTGTCTTATAACAGATAGCCAGACTCCATTCACACTGATGTTCAGGCGACTACACCTTTAGACAATGGGGAGCAGAGAGAACACGTCAACATCTCAGCGTCTCCCAACACTCAAAGCCCTCTGTTATCCAATGAAGCTGAACACTTCAGGGTATGCACTCCAGAGCTGGCATTCCCCCTCTCCCAGACTGGCTCCGAGGTCATCCGCACATTGTTCTCTTCAAATGGTCAGAGCCACTATGATGTGCAAATGGAGATAGGGATGACTGGAATGGGCTTGGTGATTCCTCATGTCTGCAGTGCAGGGGGACAGCCGGTGCCTGCTGTACTGGGGGAGGGACACTAACCAAAGGTAGAACAGGCCCTTTGATCTCTGGCTGGGATTGAATTGGCTGAGGGCTCAGTCTTTCTCTCTCTGTATTTTGTGTGACAGGGGCTGCAGTAGAATCTGATGTTTATACTGTGCCATCTGGCTCCGGAGCTGAGAGGGACATGGAGTACAGGGTTATAAGGTGGTGGGGGAAGTGGGGGATGTTTCTATAGGTGCATATGACTTTCTGTTTATTTCTGAATGTGTTTGTGTACTTTATGTACAGAAACATTTTGTGAGGAGGTTTGTGTGTGTGTGTGTGTGTGTGTGCGTGCGTGTGCGTGTGCGTGTGTGCGTGTGCGTGTGTGAATGTTGGGAGGAAGGACAGCCATGTTGATTTCTCCCACCTCTGGCCATTTAGTCTAATTAGAGAGATTGCATTGAAGCTACAAGCACCTGTAAAGAGTTACAGTAATCTGTCTCAATTTATCACAAATGCTGCTACCTGTCCTCTGTGACGCATGAATGTTTGATAATGAGTTAAGGTCATCCAAAAATAAAGAGCTAGGTGATGATGTGTATGGACCCAGCAGGGTCAGTAACAGTCTGGGGCTTTGGTTCTGTGGGCAGTAGGAGGGCTGTCTCTGTGTGTGTTTATGTATACACACACCCTGGCCCTTTGGGGCAGGACGGGAAGTGAAGGGTCTTGACAGATGAGTGAGAAGGAAGTATTTTACTGTTATGGGTACACAATCAGCACTCTGGTAGAACCCTGGGAACAGAGAAGTCACAGTAGCAGTCACCGTACTACTGTGTTTGCCATGTTATGCATGAAAGACATTCACATATGAGTGTTGTCATTGTAACTTTACCCTGCATACCACAGCCATTTTTATTTTTTTCCTCCAGCATTTGTCGTCTGTAACCTGCCAGTATAGATTGTTTTTTTTGCAGTGTATTTTTGTCAAAGTGATGGAATTATTCTGCTGCTTTATTTTTTGGCTGTATGGTTATATAACATGAAGCTTGTCTGTCTGTCTGTCTGTCTGTCTGTCTGTCTGTCTGTCTGTCTCTGTGTGTGATAGGGAGATATCCAGCAGCTGCTGATTCTGGAGGACCCCCAGGCTGCGGCTGACTACTGCCTGCACTACATCCCTGACTGTGACTACCCCCTGCCCTACAATAGCCAGGCCCAGGACCTTTACGAGGTCAGTACTCCTGCCACCAGGGGGAGACACCCACTGAACACGCACACACACACACACACACACACACACACACACACACACACACACACACACACAAACACACACACTCCTGTGGTCATGTAATACAGCAGTACATACTATATATTTGGATGTACAGTACAGTATACACTTGAGCCTCTTCATGAACATGCTGGTGTATAAATTGTCGCCTTGTGTTTGACTCTAGGGTGCTCGAGGTCGCCTTGTGTTTGACTCTAGGGTGCTCGAGGTCACCTTGTGTTTGACTCTAGGGTGCTCGAGGACACAACATGATGGTAGATGAACATGATGCACAACTGAAATAAAACACAGTGCCATGTATTCCACATTTCAATAAAACCCAGATGTCCCACCATTATCATTTGATTGCCGAAAGCTGAGAATGTTTTTGTCTTGCACAATGTCTGGACAGCTTGAGTGTTGAATCTACAGTAACATGGTTTTGAGCTCTCTTTGGATAAGCACTGTGTTGACTCAATCTGGCTTCAAGATTTCTAAGATACAGTTTCATGTTTAGACATTTACAGGGCCTATACAGCTCTGGCTCTTAAGCTGCTCTCTCAGAAGCCCTTGTTTCTCAGCCAACCAATAAAGAGAAGAACAAGCATGCATATCAATGGAGTTGTGTGTGCCAGAGACCTACCCAGCCCCTGTATCACATAATTTATTACCAGCCAGTCTTCTCAGCCAAAGGGGGCCCGTACAGAAACACGAATAAAGTTAAGAGAGGCAGGCCAGAGTGAGCCATCACTCAGTTCAGGAGGAGCAGGCTAGGGGGAAGCTCCTCCCTCTCCTTTGATATGCAGCCAGCAGTGGAGCATCCCTCCCTCGGCCGTGTCAGGTGTTCCTCTGGCAGGACTTGTACTCTGCTCTGCAGCCTGAGCACACACACACAGCCAGGGGCGCCGTAAATCTCACAGGATATCACAGCTCTTCCCCTCTACCGGCCTGCATGGACAATGGGAGAGCAATCCCGGAGATGAATTATTGTATTTCTATGTGTGTATGTGTGTGTGTGTGTGTGTGTGTGAAAGACTGCATTTGAGAGACAGAAGAGCGAGAGACAGAAAGAGTCATTGCAGATAGAGAGACAGCATGAGTATGAGAGAGACAGTGATATTGATTCTTGCGGCCCACAGGGAGAAACTGTCAGGTTCTCCAGGAACACAGAGTTCTCTGAGTGGGTGTAGACTCATACGCCCCGCTGAGTGTGCGTGTGTGGCTGCGTCTGCGTCCAGTCCCTGACCATGCTCTAGGGATGTCCAGTGAAGGCCATTCAGATGCTCCATGGATGTGAGGCCATTCAGAGCCAATTGGCTATTACAGAACTACAGCTGTGAAACAAGCTCCATCTCCTGACCTTAAGTATCACTCCACTGATGACTCTACTGACCCACTTTCCATTGTACTCACTGACCCTATTTACAAATGTTACGAAATGACCTCAATGTCTTTAACAGACATTCTCCTACAAAGGTTATCAATACCAGTAAGAGATGTAGGGAATGCTATAAAACACATACAGTATTTACTCTCTTAAGTCAAGAGCAAGTCAAGAATTAGCACATCAATAGAATCATAAAAAACTGACCTCTGACCTTCATGAGTAAACATGTCCTGTGTGCTGACAGGGGGGAAACAGGGATGAATAAATAGCACCAATGTCCTCATTTTATATTTTCTCATACAAAGTGAGCTGGATGAGTGGGCCTTGCACTGTGTTTGACCCTACTCGGGTGTTACAGGATCTGTGTGTCGTGCCTCTCCTCTCCTGTCACAGTCTATTTCAGATGTTTCACCATATTGTTGTTTCTCTTGTCCGTGCCCCACTCCTTCCCTTACTTCCTCTCAAAAGACCCCTCAACTTAAATCTGATCTCATGATGCAAAGCGATGAGCCAGAAGAACCAAAGAAACGCTCCAAAAAAGACAGACATGGCAAAAAGGACAAAAAGAAGAGGGACAAGTCGTCTAAGAGGAAAGGCAAGGGCAAGAAGGAATCCAGGAGGAAGAGAAAAGAAATGGAGGCTCTAGAGGAGGGTTTCCTTGGGGTGTCCACAGTATTGCCTGAATTACCCTTCCAAGCCACTGTGTTGCCTGCTATTGAACTGTCCACTGCAGAAGCTGCCATCTCAACCGAGACCCTGGACCAGAACACCACTATCCCAGAGATGCTCACACATGAGCCTGAAGTTGAGGCCCATTCCGTGGTGCCCAGTGCACTGCCTAAGCCAGTGGTTACGAAGGAGGTAGACTGAAAAGTTACCACTTAGAACTCCCCCCTCCATCCTACCTCATCCCTAACTGAGCACTCCCCTAATACCTCCTAACCGTCAGTTCACCTCAAATGCCTCTCAACCTGCTTACTCAGACCACTAACCAGCACCAGCCTAACCATCACCTCCTTCAAGGCCCTCATGGAACATGGAGAATTAATTTCTCTAGGAATAGTTTAAGTGTGTAGAGAATCCAATGTAGACTGTGGTTATTATACCACATAAACAACTGTAATTCAATAGTCACAACAGTTGTTTATGGGTTGTAAGACATAACGTCTTGTGTTCCTCTAGTTTGTGTGCATAACACTTTTTTTCCTGTCTTTCTGTAGTACCTGTAGTGATACATACATACTGTACAGGACACAATCTGAATGTGTGGTATGTAGGTATGGAGCTCTTGTGTTTTTAGTCTGCCTGTAATGTTGAAGTTCACCTAAGGTGATGTCCTTAAACATCACTGTGAAACTTAACATTTCTGTTTGAAATGATACATTATGTATAGCTATAAATATGCCTCCAGCATTCTTATTCACTTCATGAAAAATGTAATGTTTCCACAGTTCAGCAGATAGTTAAAATAACATTGCCTTCCATGATATCTTATCATCTGCTAATCTGCACAATTTACTCATTTTCATTCTCATGCTATAATGGCTGCGATGTCATGCTGCCATCACCGCCTGGTTGTGAAGTACTCTATCACCCCTAGTTAACGACACACTTCAGAGGCTTGCTTCATGTATTACCATAATCTCATCTGTGCTGCAGTTGCTAACTAGCCTAGCATACTACACTGTGACTGCTTGTGACCTGGAGGCACTGGGCAGTGCCAATGTCACACAATGTGCCATACCACTTTGCCCTCTGTCTCCATGGTTGTGGTCACCATGACTTTGAGCTGATAGTCTTTGCACATGTGCAGGAGGAGAGACCAGCCATAAAGCCAGAGGTGGAGGAGTATGAAGATGGCTTTGACTACAGTGATCTGTATGATGACCTCTCCGTCTCCTCGGTAACAGTGGGCCCCAATGTCACAGAGTACGAGGTAAGTTGTTTTTATACTGTGCCACAGTATATACTGTATATATATATATATATATATTCTATAAGGAAATGAGCTATATCTATCTATCTATCTGTCTATCTGTCTGTCTGTCTGTCTGTCTGTCTGTCTGTATAGATAGATATAGATATAGATATATAGATATACTGTATCAAACAGCCTGTCTGTCTGTTCTCAGCACTATCAGTGCTTGTAGCAACTGTGAGGTGGAATTTATATGTTTAGCTGTAGAAAATGGCTGAATTGTAATTTGGACTCAGACTATTGAATACGAGGACTACAAGAATGAGACCGAGGAGCAGGAGTATGAGGAGTATGAGATATACGAGGATGGGTACGGCTTTGCAGAGAGAGAAGGGGCTGAGACCTGGGATGGAGAGGTATGTCATTTACAGTACTATCACACTATACAACTGAACTCACACCATGACTGCTGTGTCTCCTCCACCTGGTCATTGGCAATATGATATTGTTCATACGTCCATCTGTCTATCCGTCTTTTCTGTCTGTCTGTCTGTCTGTCTGTCTGTCTGTCTGTCTGTCTGCCTGTTCCTCAGGCTAGTGCCAGAGCAGTGAAAGGGGAGAAGGGAGAGCCTGCCATCATCGAACCGGTGAGTTCAAGGTTATCATTTTAAAAAACATCCTTTTATTGCACATCTGAAATACATTTCAGGCAATTACAATCTTATCTATGGACCCATACCACAGTCTTCCAAATGTTGGTCATGTTATTTATATGGTTGTCTATCATATTTGCAATATTCATGTACTGAATATGATCTGTACTTTGCATTAGTTGTGCTAGTTATTTCTGTGGTATGTATTATTTGTGTCTTATTGGAACATCTCTGTTGTTGTGCAGGGCACACTGGTGGAAGGACCTCACGGCCTGCCAGGACCAGCGGTAAGTCACCTGACCTCTGTGTTACTATACTACCACTCGAATGGGTAGAAACCTGCTACACTTTAGCACATCAGTGCTGACTGTGTGTGTTTCTTCTGTAGGGTCTTCCAGGCGAACCAGGACCAAACGGCCCCGCTGGGCCCAGAGGAGACACTGGTGACTTGGTGAGTGTTTTCTCTGGTGGATTAAGGACCAGGCAGAGCCCCATAGAGAGTGGTCCTCAGGGCTAGCATGACCGTGGTCTGGCCATCCCCCACAGTCGGGGGTCTAGAAGGATATTGCTCTGGGTTGGACCAGGACCTCAGTTTGAGCAGAGAACGGTCCACAGAGACACTGTGACCTGGCTGTGGCCTTGACGCTTTACTGTATGACTCATCTGGGTTTGACCTCATTTATTCGGTTGCAGTGTGTGTGTGTGTGTGTGTGTGTGTGTGTGTGTGTGTGTGTGTGTCTGTGTGTGTGTGTGTGTGTGTGTGTGTGTGTGTGTGTGTGTGTGTGTGTGTGTTTGTTGTTCTGTCCCTGTAGACTAACTCACTCCCACAGACACTCGCAGACAGATGCTCAGTCATTTCAGAGATGTTGAGGTTTTTTAATGATGTTGTTCTGGGGAAAAGATATAGAGGTCAATTAACTGGTAGCGCTCTGTTGCTTACAAACACTTCAAACCGACAATCACCCCACCTCTTTTGCAGTCCTAAAACAGAAACAATCTGAAATGCTGTTTCTGTGTAAAATCTTTGAAGTTTGTATCATGCTATACAATAACACAGTAGCACAGTATATTCAGTTTGACATGTGATAGATATTGTAGTAACATTCCAGTTGAGAGGGTGTGTATCTTTTGTTTATGCTCTAGAGGGGTTGCATTGTTTGGACAGGCCGGGTGATTGACAGCTCAGGATTATCTCATGTATTTAATACTTTATGTGGTGCTTATACATTAGACGTGCCGTGCAGAAAAATAATCAAATCCTAGTTGTGTGCTCTCAGGAGACAAGGTAATTGATATCAACCGGAGTGTGAGTGACATGCCCTCAGGACATGGAAGGAGAGTGTTTTTTTACAGAGATAAGATTGTAGGGATATTTCTCCTCTGTTTAGTCTCATGTACTCACTTGAGCACTCTGGCATGTGTATACATTACTGTACACACTGTATAAATACACATACCATACACATGACTGATAAACCTCCCCCCCCCCCCCTTTCTCATTTTCTTTCCCTCTCTCCCTCTCAGGGTCCTTCAGGACGTCCTGGTATGGCTGGGGCAGATGGGATACCAGGTCCTCCAGGCACTATGCTGATGTTACCAGTAAGGATGAGATACTCCCATGATAAAACCATGAGATCTCTTTGTTGCACACTCCCATTTTGTTTCACGTTCACTTGTATGTGTGCTGTCCTTAAGTGGAGCAGTAACATCTCTCTGCCACTAGGTGGAGCTGTGAGATTGAACTTCAATCATATCTGGTTAATCCAATAATGTGATGCTCTACCCATCCTCCTGAAGTGTGAACACATTCACTCCCCCTCATGAATTTAAAACGAGTGGATTGGTGTGAGAAATGTGGTGGAGACTCCCTCTAGACCAGGGGTTCCCAAACTTTTTTGTCTCGTGATCCCAAATTGACATCAAGAATTTCCTGTAACCCCAACAACTTGATTGTGGGCTATGCCAACACATAATAATCATGTCCAAGTATATTCTAATCGCCTAAAAGACGCTCTAATTGTTTGTATTTGAAGCCCAAAACACTGCAATATCGGCTACAGGTGCAATACACAGACATTGTTTTGTCTTCATATGAAATTAAAATGTGTGTGTGTATCTTATTGATCAAATCTTATAGAGGTCAGTTAGATTTTCTGACCCCAAGTTTGGGAACAGCTGCTCTAGTCCCTGTCACCAATCAAATGCTTTAAAAATGCATCAGGGGGTGTGAATGAGTGGACACTTCAGGAAAAGGCTATGGAAAAGAGCAGCCTCTGTGAGATCTGCAGTGTGTATCCTCACTCCTTCGCTCTTCTGTTTTCAGTTCCAATTTGGTGGGGATTCTCAGAAGGGGCCTGTGGTGTCAGCCCAGGAGGCTCAAGCACAGGCCATCCTGCAGCAAACCAAGGTAGTCCACATGACTACTAGTTGGCCTACTGTGACTCCTCCATTGTACTGAAGTACTTGCAACACTACAGCTCCTTTGAAATGACTTTGAGTGCTGACTCGTTCTTGTTTTTGCAGATATCATTAAAAGGACCTTCAGGTCCACTGGGTCTCACAGGGCGACCAGGACCACTGGTAGGAGACCTTATTGATCTGTGACATGCCCTTAACTTCAAAGTACTACTCATCCACTATCTCCACCTACTCTGCTATCTACAGTACTGTGTCCCACAAGCCGAATGACCTTATGACACCTTATGACATCTGTGTTACCAGTCCAGTCCAGTTTATTGTACAGGTGCACCCCCAAGTAGCTCTGGACCACCTCCACTTCCTCTCCCTGGATGGAAACAGGAGACAAGGGGACCCTAGTCCTCCTAAAGTTCACAACCATCAACCTTTGTCTTGTTAATATTGAGTAGCAGGTGGTTCTGCTCATACCACTCAACAAAACTGTCCACCAGTCCTCTATACTCGGTCTCCTGACCTCCACTGACACATCCCACAATAGCAGAATTGTCCGAGAACTTCTGCAGATGGCAAGTATCAGTGTTGTGCGAGGTATAGAGGGTGAAGAGAAAGGGAGCCAGAACTATCCCCTGGGGGGCGCCAATTCTGCTCACCACCCAGTCCGACACACATCCCTGCAGCCGTACAAACTGTGGCCGGTTTTTCAGGTAGTTCGTAATTCAGGAAACAATGGGGGAGTCCACCTGCGTCATCAGCAGCTTATCCGCAAGTAGCAAGGGCTGTATGGTGTTAAATGCACTGGAGAAGTCAAAGAACATAACCCTCACAGTGCTGCCAGCCTTATCTAAATGGGAGTGAGCTCTGTGTAGCAGGTAGATGATGGCATCATCCACACCAATGTCTGCCTGGTAGTCAAACTGCAGGAGGTCCAAGAATGTCTTCACCAGGGGCCTCATTGTGTGCTAGCACCTATCTTTCCATGGTCTTCATGATGTGGGATGTCAAGACTACCGGTCTATAGTCATTCAAAGCAATGGGGTTCCTTCTCTTTGGTACCAGTACCAGGCAAGATGTTTTCCACATTGATAGGACCTTTTCCAGACTGAGGTTCAGGTTAAAGAGGTACTGGAGTACTCCACACAGCTGGTCCGCGCAGACTTTGTGCACCCTCGGGCTCACACCGTCAGGGCCCGCAGCCTTCCTGGTGCGGAGTTTCCCCAGCTCTCTCTTCACCTGAGGTGATGTGAAGTAGGATGTGGTAACATCGTCTCATACAAGTTATTTTAGGATCATAAGGCAGTCAGAAAGCTAATAATAGTTCATTTCAAATAGCTAATATAAGCATTGTGTTACACACTGTGTACCGTTTATTCTTCAATCAGTCAAAACTTGAAAATCAATAAGCTAACTTAAGCACTGTAGATAGCTAACTGAAATACTAATCGAACTCTAGTTAGTTGGACAAGAAAACGTACAAGAAACTGTAAGCCTGTGTATATGTCACACAATGCTTATATTAGCTGTTAGAAAAAATGAATGGTGATGTTTGGCATGAACCGGAAATTAAGTTCAACGAGCTCCATTCTGATGGCACACTTCAGAACTTGATGGCTACCATATACAATATATAGTAAGAAAGTCTAGACCATACCAGATGAGTACAGTATGCATGTTACACTGGATTTGAACCCCAGTCTCCCACATACTTAACAACTTTTCTAGTCACTGAGCTATGGAAAGATGGGTGGTGTGTGGGTGTGCTGATATTCAAATTGTGTATTCAGCACTCATGGGAGAGTAGTTCATTCTCTTGTTCCTTTCTCTTTTTTTTCTGGGAGAAAGACAGCCATTGGAATACATTTGAAGGGGCTCCATTTGAACACAAGCAGTATTTGAACCTGACAGTAAATACCCACACTTCTATCTATTTCTATCATTTAAGCCCACTGAGCTATAGGGGCAATTGATCCTGTGAGAATCAACTTAAGTAATCACCTCTCATATAAGGTTACTCACACAGAATCTGAAGGGAGGCATTTCATACATGGTGCCTCATTCATATATCAGAAATGTACTTTTCTTTCTGAATTGGGACTTGTACAGTAATGTACAGGAATGTATGTTTATTCAAAATAATAATACATCATACAAAAATAGAGATAAAATAGCACCTTAAAACAGATTCAGTGCAAACTAATATACATTTTAGTAATGGGTGAGTAACATTATCAAGGTTAAATATTTGTAATCAAGAAATCCTTAGTATGTTATAGAATAGAATATACCCCACCAACATTAGACAACTATACAGAAGGGAAAACTAGAAGAACTTATCCATTTGGTTATGTAAATCCAACATTGCAACAGCTAACAAGATCCAGAGTTTGCATTTTGACGTTTAAAACAATACACTCACAACCACTGTACAGCATCAGTTTAATTTGTTTTTGACTGTTGCACCACTGTGACGCAGTGAAATATGCCCATGGGAGCAGAAACATTTGAGCTCCATGTGTGGTATGACTCTCTGAGCCTTATCTCTGTGTGTTCTAGGGTCTTGTTGGTGCCTCTGGACTCAAAGGTGACAGTGGAGACAATGGCCCAGTAGTAAGAGAATATACTGCATTTTTACACCACTGCGATTTTACCCCATAATGCACCAGTCTTTGTCTTTGTTGTTGTATTGATTGTGTCCTGTCCCCTCATCCACTCCCATCTCTCTCCCATCTCTCTCTCTCTCTCTCTCTCTTTCTTTCTCTCTCTCTCTCTCTCTCTCTCTCTCTTTCTTTCTCTCTCTTTATCTCTCTCTACTGTATCTCTCTCTACATATATATATATCTCTCTCTATATATCTTTCTCTCTTAGGGTCCGCGTGGGATGCCAGGCTCCCTAGGAATTGATGGGAGGTTAGGAAAGAGGGTGAGACTATGGCTATGTTGCCATCCTTAAAAACAAATACTGCTTATTCCTAGTGGACTAAGGCTATGTTGCCATCCTTAAAAACAAATACTGCTTATTCCTAGTGGACTAAAGCATTTTAGACATGTTCTACAGTATACTGTTTATGTGGGCGTCCATTCTTTATTACCTGTCACTTCACTTGCAGAGTTGGCTGTGTTTGTTGTAAACTGTGTGTGTGTGTGTGTGTGTGTGTGTGTGTTTGTGTGTGTGTGTTTATGTGTGTGTGTCTCTCTCAGGGGCGGTCAGGATCAGACGGCGCTCGTGGAGCACCAGGGGAAACAGGGTCAAAGGTAAGCTCCATATAATCACATTTTACCGCAGTGTGGCGGTGAAAATCTAAGTAAATTGTGTGGAGACAGAAACCTCCCTCCTCCAGTTTGTGTGTGCCACACTGTAAATGAATGTGTCTGTTCATTCAAGTGTCCATAAGTGTGTGTGCTTGTGTGTGTGTGTGTGTGTTTTTTCTGTATCTCAGTGCCTTCACTTAATGTGAGCAACAGTATCTTCAATGGTTGAGCACAGGAAGTTGTTAAATTAAGTCTAATCATTTTCACTTGAAGAATGAGCCTAGAGATATCCGGGGCCCAAGTTTATTACATGTATTGACAATGCCAGCAATTCAATACTTAACAGCTGCAGGAAGGGCTTACTGAATAAATAACGTATCCCTGATGCTAGGGCTGAGAGAACAGCAGTGTCTTTATCTGTCAAAGCAGCATTTTAGCAGAGAGCAGAACAGGACCTCCAGCTAATCTCTGATTCCCATTCCCAGCCTGAGCCAGACTCGGAGCAAGAGACGCACGGCAGATGGGAGAGTCCACAGGGACAGCATCTCAATTCTCCTACACTTTACTGCCTCAGACAGTGTGTGTGTGTGTGTGTGTGTGTGTGTGTGTGTGTGTGTGTGTGTGTGTGTGTGTGTGTGTGTGTGTGTGTACGTGCATGTGAGAAAGTAGGGATATGGATTGAGTCTGATATCGTATGAGATGCTTGTCTGTGTGTGTGTGGTGTGTGTGTGTGTGTGTGTGTGTATGTATGTGTGTGGTGTGTGTGTGTGTGTGTGTGTGTGTGTGTGTGTGTGTGTGTGTGTGTGTGTGTGTGTGTGTGCGTGCGCGCATTCTGTATGCCTGTTCTTCAGTCTCTTGGGTCCCTTTTTTTCCCTTCTCAGGGTGACAGGGGCTTTGACGGACTGCCAGGTCTCCCAGGGAACAAGGGACACAGAGTGAGTGAGGAATAACAATAACATCTGATGAGAGTGTGTGTGTGTGTGTGTGCGTGCGTGCGTGCGTGCGTGCGTGCGTGCGTGCGTGCGTGCCTGCGTGCGTGCTCAAATGCTTGCGTGTGTACAGTATAACATTTGTGTTTGCGAACCATTAATAATATTTTGGCTGCGGTCTGTCGAATGGCAATGACCATTAAGTATATTGTGTCTTTATGCAGATGCCTCATGTAATTACTTTTCTCCTAGGGGGATATAGGAAAGCC
>NC_139663.1:6753620-6776120 GCF_951799395.1 Argentina silus
TTGTCTGCTTGAATGGTGCCTGATAGAGATTGCAACGGACTGATGCTGTGTTCTCCATCTCTCACAGGGAGCTGATGGAGTGAGAGGTCTGAAGGGGAGTAAAGGGGAGAAGGTGAGAAAAACGACATTTATTTGACTCTGAAACTGGAAGAAAAGAAGGGATTACTGACAGTACGATACCAGTTGTCATATGGTCGATACCGTAAAGCCTTCTGTGTTGATGGTTTGGTACAACATCACTCGTCATCGTGACGTGATAGAGCAGACACCTGCCAGATGGTAGGAGTGTGATTAATGAATCACAGGAAAAATTTAATTTAAGATATCACTCCACCCTTCTCTGTTCAACACAGGGTGAAGATGGCTTCCCCGGGTTCAAAGGTGACATGGGCATCAAGGGAGACAGGGTGAGAGTTCACTCATGCCAGACTAATGCCTCAGACTAGAGCAATGTCTCACTCTCAACAAAGATTATTAGGGAGCATGAGATGACCTAAGGATATTGTAGTCTGACTCTGTCTTCCCTCTCTCTCTCTCTCTCTCTCTCTCTCTGTCTCTTTCTGTGTGTGTGTGTGTGTGTGTGTGTGTGTGTGTGTGTGTGTGTGTGTGTGTGTGTAGGGTGATAATGGTTCTCCTGGGGGCCGAGGTGAGGATGGGCCAGAGGGGCCAAAGGGCCAGTCAGGACTCCTGGGAGAATCTGGAAGTCTTGGCACAGCTGGAGAGAAGGTACCTTAACAGTGTTCTGTATTCAGCATTCAATATGTGTTGTATGCTGTTATGAAGAGAGTTGTTAAGATACACTGTAGTGTTGTGTTCATGTATACTGTATTTGCATGCATGGTCAGGATTGTTTTTTGTTTTTTTCTGATGCATCTTCTCTCCCTCCCTCCCCAGGGTAAATTGGGTGTTCCAGGGTTGCCAGGTTACCCAGGAAGAGGAGGGCCTAAGGTGAGAAACAAGGATGAGCTATAATCAGAACTATAATGATTTGATAATGTATTCCCTTCACTTTTCTCAACTTTGGATGGATAAGATTTGTTTCGTTCTGCTCATTTATGTCAGATTATGAATAAAGGATGATAAATGGCTGATTAAAAAAGGTATTTTATTAATAGTTCATTAGCAACAACCATTAATTACAAAGCATTGATTAATGGTGTATTTAAGGCTGTGTTTGACTTATGGATTATATTTTGCTTAATTCAATACAGTGGTTAATTACTAGATAATTAAACTTTAGGGTTGATGAATGATTAATTAAAGGATGTAGGTGATTAACCACCGTTTTGATCTCCAGGGTACGCTGGGGTTCTCTGGTGCTGCTGGGGTGCTGGGCGAGAAAGGAAGAAGGGTGAGAACCAGATGTCAATATTGAACCATACTGTATGATTCTACTGTTAACGTCATGTGCTAAGCCGAGGGCTTGTTATGTGTTGTCAGTGATTGATGATACAGTATAACCCAGCGATGGATAGCTAACTTAAGGGCTTCTCTATCGCAGGGTCCATCTGGTCAAGCAGGTGCTGGGGGCCAGAGAGGTCCTAACGTGAGTATACTCCTCTGTTCTAACATCACAGAAGTCTATGTTATACTGCACCATTGAGCCTATTGTAAGATGATCAACCAGTTTGTCTCTGGTTGAACTTTTGACCCCATTTGCATCGTAGTAGCGTTCACTCATCACTTGTCATTCATCGTTCACCTGTGGATGAACAGTGTTGTCATATGGCTGATATTTGTGTTTCCACAGGGTGTCAGAGGGGGAAGAGGAGCAAGAGGACCTACAGGAAAGCCTGGAGACAAGGTGGGTTTAGGCTCGTGAACATCTGCCTCATCACAGTGAGAGAACAGGCACGGCTGTGACTGGAAAATTGAAGACACCGTTACAGCACAGTACAGCACATGCCATCTGGTGCAGTAGAAAAGTCTGCTGCTTTACTGATCTTACACTTGAAAGAACACCGTGAAAAAGATGATGATTACTGAAGTAGTGTGATAACTCTCTAGTTTTTATGTCACTTCCCACCCTCCTCCCATATCCACCTGCCAGGGCACTGCTGGACACGACGGCCCACCAGGATCAACTGGGGACAGGGTGAGATCAAGTGTCTGACATCTAACCTAATATAACACTCACAGAGGTGTTAAGCTATGATACGTCTGCTCAGATAAAGCCCCTTCATTGACACTGACTGATGATAATGCATGGGATAACCACTGATGTTGTACATATAGAAATAATCTCTGGTCTGACATGCACCATCTGTTATTGATTGTCTGTGTTGTTGGCTTAATCACACAGGGTCCCCAAGGGCCACAGGGAACCAACGGCGAGGCAGGACCCAAGGGCCCTAACGTAAGTGGAACATGGGCCAAACAAAAAACATATGCCCTCTTCATAAACAGATGCCCACTTAAACATTTTGTGTCACTCCCACAGTATATTGTGTCGGCACTATACTTGTTTATCTGTATGCACTTTGTGTTTGTGTCTACTACTCTTTTAAGAACAAAATGTTATTTTTCAGGGACCGGCAGGGAAAGACGGACTACCAGGTCATCCAGGCCAGCGAGGGGAGCCAGTGAGTTGAACTGACTTCATGCCTTTAAGACCCAGCAATGTTGTTGTTTTCTTTCTCTCCATCATCCAAATACTCCACAAACACTCTACATGACCCTAATACCACCATAACAAGCAAGTCGATAGCTGTTGCTTCAGTGCTGAATTATTGAAGTATTAGAGTACTGTACATTCTGAAGTCTACTCATCCCAATCCACAGGCCACCATTAAGTGCCTCTGTCATGTTGGCAGTTTCTCAGCACTTAGCTGTGGGTCACGGCCTCACTTTTCATGTTTCGTCCCTCAGGGCTTCCAAGGGAAGACTGGTGAACCTGGGCCTACAGGTGTGGTCGGACCTCAGGTGAGTCAGCCAATCAGGCGTTAGTGTTTTTATGACAAACATTTGGAATAATCCAAGGTTTTGATGAGAGCTGTGCAGAACCCAAACCATGTTGTGGTCTTTGGCACTTGTTAGGGTAAATCTGGTGAGACTGGGCCTAATGGCGATAGAGGACACCCAGGGTCCCCAGGACCCCCTGGAGAGCAGGGTTTACCTGGAGCAGCAGGCAAGGAGGGAACCAAGGTGGGTTGTCTTCATCATAATCCTCATCAGCATTCAGACTATAACCGTCTTCATCATAACCATCACATAGAGAACTACAGAGTCACACACAATCCTCCCAAGACTGCCTGGAAGAACTAAGCATTTCATCTCAAGGGTTCTTCCTGTATACCAGATTTCCTGATAAATAGTGGGTGAAAATTCTGAGCTTCAAATGATATACCTCAATGTGCTTCCTGTATTACTGCTCATAAAATATGAATGGGCCCTTGCCATGGCACTGCTGCACAGTGTGATTTATCACTGCATAAGGGCCTGCTGTCTTCTCTCGGTTCAAGTCCTATCTCATCCTGTGTGTTGTATGGTTTCCAGGGAGACCCAGGCCCGTTGGGAGTTGCAGGGAAGAGTGGTCCTGCTGGGCTACGGGGCTTCAGAGGGAGCAGGGGCAGCCCCGGAGCCATGGTAACACCCCTCACACCTTACCGCCCTTCATTCATATTGAATTTTGCAGTTCTATAATTCTACACAGGCACATTAGCATACCTTTTGAGGTTCAAGTAGAAACACTGGTCGTTCTTGAGTTGAGCTCACTGATTGGTCCTCCTCTGATGGCTGATGACTGTGAGACTAGTACCGATGGGTACTGATTGAACGTCCAGTGGCGAAGGCTCTGATTGGCTTACTCACTTATGTGTGTCTCTTTAGGGTCCAGGTGGACTGAAGGGAGGAGAGGGGCCGACTGGTGTTGCAGGAGCAGTCGTAAGTCTGATTTCATTCACTTTCATTATTTCATTTCCATTTCTTACCTTCTCTCTCTCCACCCCCATCCCAGTCCCTCATTAAAGTATGATGGCATATAGGATACAAGGACATATAGAGGGGGAAACTGTTTCCATGGAAATCATGACCAAAGAACTAAATCAAAGGCTGATCACATGACATCCTTACCTATCCTCTTCTCTGTTTCTCATCTTGTTACCAGGGAGCCACTGGGGAGAGGGGGCCTGCTGGAGCAGCTGGTGCTATTGGTCAGCCTGGTCGCTCTGGTGGGGTAGGGCCTGCTGGACCAATGGGAGAGAAGGGGGAGCCAGTAAGTGTCTAGTATATATTCTAGTTTGGTTTCTTAACACTGTCCATTTGTAATGTACCATCATCTCTCATCACTGGAAACTGTGTGTGTGTGTGTGTGTGTGTGTGTGTGTGTGTGTGTGTGTGTGTGTGTATATGAGTGCACGCGCATGCGTGTATCCATTTCTCTGCATTAACTATTAATCAACGTAGCCTGGTGTAATATGAGAATAATTACAGTGTAAGCAGTTGTTAGATTAATGATGTTTTCCCATCTGTTCCCCAGGGAGAGAAGGGCCCCATAGGGCCTGCTGGGCACGACGGGGAGCAGGGGCCTCTGGGACTGCCAGGCGCTGCTGGGCCAGCTGGCCCTCTGGGAGAGGACGGAGACAAGGTAATTACAATATGCTGTGTAGGTACCGTAGTACATACAGTACCGTGTCCTGTGTGCCGGGCAGCCCTGCCAGACTGTAATTCCAATACATCTTGATGTGTGTGTGTGTGTGTGTGTGTGTGTGTGTGTGTGTGTGTGTTTGTCTCTCTTCATATACCCAAACGTGTGTGTATGTGTCCACAGGGGGAGACCGGTGGACCAGGCCAGAAGGGCAGTAAAGGAGACAAAGGAGAATCTGTGAGTGTGAACCTAGAACGATAAGTCAACACACAACACCATGTATCAACATGCCACAGTGCTACTCTGCTGCACACGACAGCCCTCCCGACAGTCACTCCTTCTCACTATGGAGGAGAACGTACCACAAGACTAAATAAACGATTCATAATTGGTTTATAATTACGTTGCGTCCTGCTGTTTCTCCTCACAGTATGTTGCTAGTATACTGAGTCACTTTATGTACTGTATCATTGTAATCATTATCATCATTTTTTGTCTTTCCTGTCGTGCATCATTTCTAGTTTGACGCCTACTCTTTCTCTCTTTCTCTTACCCCCCAGGGCCCTTCAGGAGGTATAGGAATCCAAGGACCTGTTGGTCAGCCAGGGTTAACGGTAGGTTTATCCACACTACCTGAGTGTGAGAAAGTCAGAGGTTGTTTATGTGTGTGTGTGTGTGTGTGTGTGTGTGTGTGTGTGTGTGTGTGTGTGTGTGTGTGTGTGTGTGTGTATGTTGCGTGTACTGTACTAGTGTTCTGTACAGTGCTGACCAAGTTGTGGGTTGCAGGGTGTGGATGGTGAGTCAGGGCCTCGGGGTCAGCAGGGCATGTACGGGCCGAAGGGAGATGAAGGAGCCAGAGGTTATAAGGGTGCCACTGGGCCCACTGGACTACAGGTGAGGAGACCCACCCACCCACAGACTGACTGTACCCTATCTCTATCTCCTGCTCATCTCTGATACTAAGTCTGTATCTCTATCTCCTGCTCATCTCTGATACTAAGTCTGTATCTCTATCTCCTGCTCATCTCTGATACTAAGCCTGTATCTCTACTCCTATTCATGTCTGATGCTAAGGCGGTAGCTCTATTTCTATTCATGTCCTGTTGCTATGTCCCTAACCAGCTCTACCTTTACAGGGAATGCCAGGACTCCCAGGAGAGAAGGGAGAGAGCGGTCACGTTGGCTTGATGGTGAGAGTACTTTACATACCATCAACACATCACCATTCTGCTCTGTGTGTGTTATGACGGTCCTATTGACAAGTTGTCTACTTGACGACATCAAAGGTAACATCAAAGATGTAAATAGAAAACCTGCGTTCTAAATTCTGTGATGGACGTAAAACGTATCGAGCGGCTGGAGCGTGGCAGGTTGGACAGGGGAGGCAGAGTGATGCAAGGGGGGGGGGGGACTGTTTGTGTGTAAGGAGCTCTTCTGAGGAGAGAGAGAGAGAGAGAGTGACAGGGAGGAAGGTAGTGGAGCGAACGAGAGCGAGAGGGAGGACGAGGGTTTGGTTCTGAGGAGGAAGCGACGTGACAGCTGCTAATCAGATTAGCCTGAGCCTTGGCTGCCTAATGAGCATCCTCCTTTTGTGACAGTCATTTCGGAACGCCATCAACCATGAACGCAAACTAAACAAGATTCTCTACAGCCCCTCTCTTCTCCTCTCATCTCACTGCCAGATTAGGGAGAAAAAGCGTAAAAACAGAACAAAAAACAAAAGACAGAACAAGGGAAAGAAAGAGAGAGAGAGAGAGAGAGAGCTCAATGTGAAAGCCTCATCCATGTGTGAATGCCGTGGATCATAGGATTCCAGCTTCTAATGCTGAAGTATCTCCAGCTCTGTCTGTCTGTCTGTCTGTCTGTCTGTCTGTCTGTCTGTCTGTCTGTCTGTCTGTCTCTCTCTCTCTCTCTGTCTGTCTGTCTGTCTGTATGTCTGTCTTAGTGTACAGGACTGTGTCTAACTGCAGTGGGCTTTCACCAGTGTGTTGGTAGAGCTCAGCTCCATTGGCTGACTAGGACCAGAACTGAGCACAGTTAGGATTAATTCCTCATTGTCCATCCTAAGGAGAACAGGGGATGGATGCATCATTTTCACTGTAGCATGGAGAATGTGTTCTCCTACAGGACTAGAGGGTCCTCATTAGGAGCTGAGAAAGAGAGAGAGAGAGAGAGAGAGAGAGAGAGAGAGAGAGAGAGAGAGAGAGAGAGAGACAGACAGACAGAGGATCACATCGAGGATAATGGCCTGTCCTGAGTGTCTTCATCATGTCATGTGTGATAATGGTCATAGAGACTGGGGGATGTTATATGAGGCCCCTAGTGGCTTGATAACTAATGCTCACTGAAGCAGGCGCTAGTGTCACAGACTAGTCCTATGGGATAGTATGTATTTGTGTGTGTGCTTGCAAAAATACATTGTCTGAGTTATAATTGGCTCATCTTCATACATAATAAAAAGGCAATTGTTTTGGTTCTTCTCTCCTCAGGGCCCCCCAGGACAGCACGGACCGAGAGGCCCTCAGGGCTCCATCGGTGGAGAGGTAAAGTTTTAAACATTTATAAGCATCAATCAATCAATCAAATATATTTGTATAGCGCTTTTTACAGAGACGATTGTGTCAAAGTGCTTTACAACATGAACAATACAAACAATATAGACAATAAATACAAACACCAAACCATAGATATTTGTGTTAGTAAAGACTATTAAACAATACAGTAAAGTACCACAGACTTCTGCAGAACACACGAAACTTAGCACCCTGCTGATACTGTACATCCAAAAGTGTTTTTATTTCATTTATTCATTCCCACCCTCCTCCACCTCTATCTTCTCCACCTACTGTACCCTGCTTCCTCTCCAAGACCCTCTGCTGCTTTTGAGATTTGAATTATTAAGTAGTATTCAAATATAATCCCTCAGAGAGAGTTATATTTACCACTCTATGAATCATTAAGGAGTATTAGACTATCATCCCTGAGAGAGAGAGTTATATTTACCTCTATTAATGGCTACCTCTCAACATCTCACACCAGTGAATTATTAACCACAGAGCACCAGAGACAGACTCAGCGATTCACCATGGAAATAGAGGGCTAGGGGAGATGGAGGGATCCATAAATGGATTGATACACTGGAGTGAGAGTTAGATGGAGATATGGAGAGAGAGAGACTTTAGGTTGATAGAGATGGAAGAGAGGAGAGATGAATGCAGGGTCCTAGTAGGGTCCCCACTCACACTCTCCATTTTGTGCACTCTACCAAAAAAAAAGATGCTTTCAATTTCTCACTCCTCTTGAGACACCCAGCACACTTCCATATTCAAACAGAGCCACAGAGAGAGAGAAAGATGCATGCACTCTCAAACACAGAGAGACAACATACTCTGCTACTCAGATAGCATCAACATTAAAGGCTTCCACACACAGACACTCAGTATCTCTTCTCATATGAAGTGTCATTGTGCAGCTGCAATTTTAGCACTTAGTAAATGCATCACAGTCATACTGTGAATGCGATTGCTGGTAGTAAAACACAAATCCCCTGAACCCAGTAAAACCTTCACAGTAAGTACAATACAGTAAAGACTGTATGTCAGTCCTCCTAGATCACGCTGTTTTTATTCAACATGTTCTCTCCTGGTTTAACAGGGTCCATCTGGAATGACTGGTGGAGTTGGTCAGCCTGGAATCGTTGGAGAGAAGGTGAGGGACTGTTCCAACTCCAGAAGAACATGTGTGTGTCTGTGTCTGTGTGTGTCTGTATACTGGTGTTTGTTTGTGGATGTGTGTACAGTTAGTGTGTTGGTACTGTATCTCACTGCCTGAGGAATTCTCTCTTTTCTCCCAGGGTGAAGATGGAGAGTCTGGGGACCCAGGGCCAGTAGGAGACACTGGCAGCGCTGTGAGTCTGTCTTTCTCTATCCCTCTCCTCTCTTCCTTTTCTCCTCTCTGCCGCATTAACTACCTTCCCCCTTAACTAACCCTGCTCTTGTCCTGTGAGCCCAGGGTGGTAAAGGAGACCTGGGGGAGAAGGGTGACTCTGGCTCCCCCGGGGCTGCAGGCCCGGCAGGAGTCAGAGGAATACCAGGAGAGGACGGATCCAAAGGAAACCCTGTGAGTCTGTTCTCTATATGTAGGGCACACCACTCAGCCTCTGGGCCTTGAGCTGATGTCACATCAAATGGTGGTGGTGATAGTGCCTCTGCAGTAATGCTAACCACTAGCTGTTTTCCATAGGGTCCTATTGGATTCCCAGGAGACTCTGGACCCCCAGGAGAAGCAGGCATCAATGTAAGTATCCATAGTACCACTCTGTATTTTTTGTTCATATTGACTCAAGTACACTAAAGATTACTATGTAATAGATTACAGATTAGATTAGAGATTACATCTGAACAGTACCTGCCACTGCTCTAATGGCCTTTCTGTGGTTGTCACAGGGAGTCGATGGTGGACCAGGTGCAAAGGGAGATAATGGCGACCCTGGGAAAGCGGTAAGGACAGTCAAAGTCTCTGTTTTCATTTATAGTATGCTGCAGATGCTCAGATGGATACAAAAAATATATCAATAATATTGTCTGTTCTTGTTCTTTGCCACACACCGAGAGGCTTTACTTATTCATCCGTGATGCTGTGGTGCTTTCTTCAATGTATCTTTGTGACTCTGTGACTCTGTGACTGTGTTTCACTTTGACCCTTTGTTCTGTTCTCATCAGGGTCCCCCAGGAGCCTCTGGAGAACCGGGCCCTGCAGGACCCCCAGGGCGCAGGGTGAGTATGCGTGTGTGTGTGTGTGTGTGTGTGTGTGTGTGTGTGTGTGTGTGTGTGTGTGTGTGTGTGTGTGTGTGTGTGTGTTATCTTTGTATTCACGTTAGTGTGTATTTGCACTAGACTCCAATATCTTGAGGGATCTTACAGTATTGACCTCTATTTGTGTGAGCTGAAGAAAAGCTGTACAATACATTCAGAACCATTGTCCCTAACAGCTGAAACCCTGTCCTAATGATCCCCTCTCTCTTTTACTCCAGGGTCACATGGGAGCTGGAGGAAAAGAAGGGAAACAAGGAATGAAGGGAGGGAAGGTGAGAATATGTGGATCAACATTGTACAGTACAACATTGCATTGAATTACAGTACACCACATGCAGTATCTCAGTGTCATGTCTCTTACTGTACACTACCATTGTCTTACCCACCCTGCCTCTCTGTCCTCCTCCAGGGTGCCACTGGCTCTGAGGGACTGGTGGGGAAGACCGGGCCTGTGGGGCCTCAGGGTCACCCAGGGAAGCCTGGCCCAGAGGGCCTCAGAGGGATCCCAGGGCCTGCGGTCAGTCCTCACTCTAATCTGAACATCCATCTATGGGTAGACTGGGTCTGGATGATCGACTGATCACTCTGTCTCTGGTTTACTATCTATGAACAGTTTGGGGTTCGTCTCCATTTGATCTCAGAGGGAGGGTCAGGAGCATGTCACACAGTATGATCTTCTATAACCCCAGTCATTGGTTGGAGATGTTAGAGGGACATGTTTACAGCATAGAATTAGAGGTTCTATTTCTATGGAACAGGAGCTGCAGCTACAAACACTGACAACGGTATGTTTACTGTGTTTCCTCTCCAGGGTGAGCAAGGGTTAAACGGCCCTCCAGGGCAGACAGGACCTCCTGGACCCATGGTACGACCCCTACATTCATCACTTAACACATATCTACTGTACTTGGACATGTACAGATGGAAACACATGATGGATATTTTACCCCTGTGTAACCATTGTAATGGGGAACTGTGTGATGTAAATGTATATGTGACCATGCCTGACCCTCGTGTTGTTCACAGGGACCCCCAGGATTGCTAGGATTAAAAGGAGACCCTGGCAGGAAGGGAGATAAAGTGAGTCACATCAAACCTGCCCATGCATTAGCTCGGATATGAATTGAATTAGCCATAAACAAAGCTGTTGTGGTGTTAATCCCCTCTCTCTCCCTGCAGGGTCATGGTGGGCTGATCGGTCTCATTGGGCCCCCAGGAGAGATAGGCGAGAAGGGAGACCGAGGCCTGCCAGGAAACCAGGGCTCACACGGAACCAAAGGAGACAGGGTAATTACAGCCTTCTCGTTGGATAATAATACAGGAGAAACAGAAAATCAGATAAGATCACCTGTGGTATGAGAAGAGACAGTATGTTTAAGATGTCTAAGTTGTCATGATCAGACAGCATGTTTAAGGTGATTAAGCTGTCATGAACAGACAGTATGTTTAAGGTGTCATGATAATGACTGTATTATTATTTCTAGGGTTTGGGTGGCTTCCCTGGTCCCACCGGCCCCCCAGGACCACCTGGACTGTCTGTAAGTACCCCCGCATCTCTCTATATAGTGGTCTACTTTGCCACCTCTCACCGATCTTGTTTCAGAATGTGTTGTCAGCCTGTTAGTTTTCTTTTCCACACCATATCACTCTCCCTCTCTCTCCCGCTCAGGGTGCAATTGGTCAGAGAGGATCGAAGGGCGACACGGTGAGTCCAGTAATCTCACTGATCTCCACATTGTCATTCCTGTCCTTACACGCTAGCCCGAGCTAGCAGCTGGTGGGAGCATATGCTGTGGGATGAGTTAGCGTGTTGGCGTGAAATTGAACATCCTTAAAAAAAAAAAAAACATAATGTTTACTGTGTGTTTTTATGTCTGTTGAGCTAAAAGCATATCATACAGCTAGGCTTTTTTCTTAGTGTTTTCCGGTGGGTACACTTTAATAGGATTTAAAGCTGGTGTCTGATGTTATGAAAACTGCCATAGTGTGTCTTGAGAGCCACGGCTTTGACCAAAGACTGCTGATGCACATAGCTGGATAATCCCATAAAGCATAAACCATATTTGGCGGGATAAAGGGGGATTTGGCAAACTGTTTTGAGAGTCGCTCCAGGTGAAGGCATGATTGACACACAGCTTTGTCGTCCTCCTTTCTTCAGGGCGGCGTCGGTCCCCAAGGAGACACTGGACTCGCCGGCCCCCCTGGAGACCCTGTAAGTCACCACACCTCCACACCTCTCCTTCCTAATCCCTCTCTTTATCCCTTGATTCCTCCATCCATCTCTCCTTTCCCCCTGTCTGTTTCCTGATCTCTGGTCCACCTCTATTCTGTCCCTCCAGGGCCTTCCTGCCACCATGATCCAGCCTCTGCCCATGCGAGAGGGCAGGAGGAAGAGGAAGAGGCACTTAGAGCAGGCTGGAGGTGGTGCTGCTCCCATGGCAGAGAAGGAGCTGGAGCAGGAAGAGCTCCTGCAGGGAGACCAGCCTCTGGAGGATGCAGACGGGATGGAGGAGGTCTACGCCTCCCTCACCTCCATGAAGACAGAGGTGGAGCTGATGAGGAAGCCTATGGGCACGTTTGAGAGCCCTGCCCGCACCTGCAAGGAGCTCATGATGATCCAGCCCGACCACAAAGATGGTCAGTAGATAACCTCAGGAGCATTATCATTATACCCCTGGCATGTGCCCCTATCAGTCTAGAGGTCATATCAGCATTGGTATTCATATGTCTATATGTACAGTTTATTTTTTTTGCCACCCGATTGTCCTTGAGCCATTATTTCTTATTCTACCATATTGCATCATTGTAATGCTTGGAACAGCATGAGGATTGGTATCATACACGTTGGAATGGAATGAGGAATGGTATCCCATGCATTGCAATAAGCACATCCTCCCGATTTCTACCTCCACCAGCCTCCCCTGAACTACAATATCACCATATCATATGATAGATGTTCCTGCTGTAACATATTCTCTATGACTTCCCCTCCACTGATATCTTCTATCCCTTGTCCCCTCAGGTGACTTCTGGATCGACCCTAACCAGGGCTGTCACAGGGACTCCATCAAGGTCTATTGCAACTTCACCGCTGAGGGGGAGACCTGTCTCTACCCTGACAAAAGGATTGAAACAGTGAGTCTCAAACCCTCCTGCTTCCATCTCACATAAGCCTCTACACACACCGTTCAGGACGGTATATCTTCTGCCCTCAGACCTAGTTCCTCCCCAGAGCCCAGGGTCCAGCTCTGATGTCTGTGTAAGGTTTTATAACATCTTTCTTCTCTCCCCCCCTGAACAGGTGAAGCTAGCCGCCTGGAACAAGGAGAAGCCAGGAAGCTGGTACAGCCAGTACAGGAAAGGCAAACAGGTATTGGTCCTATATGCAGTATAAACCTATTATTGGATCATTTCCTGTCTTTCATCTCAAGGGCCTTGCAATCTAACTGAGTGTGCTTGAAATATTCATTTATATGATTGAGCAGTGTGTGTGTGTGTGTGTGTGTGTGTATGCATACATGTGCGTACATGTGTATCTGTATGTGCAATTAACACACAATTGAACACACAGTGTAATTGAGCTTTAATGTACTGCACTTGCTTATGTTCAGAGAGCGGTTGGGTTATTCTGCCTGTGGTAGTGTTGACTCACACAGAGCTGTATAGGACAATCAGCTCAGCACGTTCTGAGCACTGCCCTTTTATGTACACCTCATCAGACATTATTTAACATAGCGGGAAAATCACAGCTGCACAATGCTTCTCACTCGCTCTCTCACACTGTGCCTCTTGTCTTATTTTCTTTCTCTCTCTCTCTCTCTCTCTCTCTCTCTCTCTCTCTCTTTCTGTCGCTCTCTTATCCTCCCTCTCTAGGTGAATTACAGTAACCTCTTCCATCCTCCTCGTACATTTATTCATGAAACATTGGGTAGCGCATTTTCTAACCAAGGGAGACGGTTCATAGAAAATTGAATTGGTCTTCTAAGCTGCTCTCTGTGGCTGCAATTGTCTCAGTCAGGTTTTGTCACCCAGCCTCACTGCAGTTTGTACAAGAGAGGAATTGTGCGAGGGAGAGGCCATCTGATATGTGCTTACAATGTGTTATTGAGCCCCATCTCTCTCCCCATCTCTGGCCCAGTTCTCCTACAGTGACTCTGATGGGAACCCCGTGCACGTGGTCCAGCTCACCTTCCTCAAGCTCCTGAGTGCCACCGCCAAACAGACCTTCACCTACTCCTGCCAGAACTCTGCCGGTTGGTTCGACAGCGCCGCCCGCAGCCACAAGAACGCGCTGCGCTTCCGGGGCAGTAACGACGAGGAGATGACCCAGGCCAAGAGCCCCTTCATCCAGGCACTTCACGACGGATGCATGGTGGGTGCCAGGGATGGGGACTGGTCCAGAAAGGAATTAGCCTTATTGAAGTTAACGTGTTTACTAATGTTGTTAGTTACCATTGTCAATTGCTGTTTGATTCAATAAGACATTGCGGCTGGTATCAATCAGATCAGCTCCTCACATCTGAATGTGATTTAGACCTCAGTTCAACTGAAAGCTAGCAGACCCAGACAGTGGATGCCTAACTACTGTATGTTGTTTCTCTCCTGTAGTTCCGGAAGGGTCTGGAGAGGACAGTCATAGAGATCGACTCCCCCAGAGCAGAACTTCTTCCCATCATGGATGTGGCCACTTCAGACTTTGGAAACGGCAACCAAAAGTTTGGCTTCCAAGTTGGACCTGTATGTTTCAATGGTTAACACTGTGGTAAACACAGAGGAATGACCTGCCTAGCACCATCACAAATGAAAGAAACTGGACTACATTGTTTTGCCACAAGCAATATTTATTATATATGTTCGTATATGTGGTGGGTTTGTGGTGTATTTCATAAGACTCTCAAACAGCCAATGGGATGCAAGGTTCCATGCTTTCATGACAATAAGGACAATAGTAATGACGCAAGGCGGGAGGAACGAAGCACAGTTATCAAAGGGAAATCTTCCAGTTAGATCTATTTAATTTGTAGTGCTATTTTTGGTTTCTTCTTTCCTTCCCTCACCTTTTGAGCGTGCTGTACTTCGATCCACTAGAAGTAGAGGTCTGCTCCACTCGACCATGACCCAATTAAAAAGATGGACGTATCCCTCACATTCAGGATGGGGCTGGTCTGTCATCTGTGGTATGGGTCAGTTGAGTGGCACTTTTATGACTTGTAATGCAAATTCGCTGGATGAGGGATTATCATGAGAGTGGAGTGGAATTAGCAGGAGGCACTGTTAACTCATTTGCATGCTACGATTGCAGTATGATGACAACAGCTCAGCTATGTGGTTAACTGGTGTAGCATGTTAATTCTGGACTAGTGTATTTCATTTTCAGACATTCCTTGTATAGAAAAGATAGCTTTTCTTACCCATCATCTGCAGTTTACTCACTGAATGGCCTTTATTATCACACAATACATGTTCCTACTAGTTATTGAGCCCAACAGTTACTTGAATGGAGAAGGTTGTTTTCTTTATTTGACTGGTTTCCTCTGCAGGCCTGACAATATGCCTTTTCAGACTTCCATTTGTGTCAGTTGAGCATCCATTTCTATCATGGTGTACTCTACTCACATATGCCAGGCTTGAATTAGGCAGTTTCAGGGCAAGGATGAGTTTCAGAGCATGTTGTTCTTTTGGGGATAAAACAATGTCTTCTCTTGCCCTCATAGTGGTCTGTTACTTCAAGGAACATTTTGCATAATTTCTTTTCTCCACATTTTTTAAGTAACTACATTACCCAGTGTCTTATTCTCCACCTCAGTCATGTATTGTGTTTTCTTTTGTGTTTGTATGCCTTCTGCTTTTTGTTTATATGTTGTAATTTTGATGATTTGTTGTAATGTGTTACTGTATGCTCTTCAGTGGTGCTAAATAATGTGTTTGGTTTTTTTGTGTCACTTTTGTTTGTGAGTCTCTGGAGGCAGGATGAGGGAGACAGGAGGGAGAGAGTTATTGGTGCTTCAACATCAGTGCATGCTGGGTAAGGGATGATCTCAGAGCCAGGGAGTTTGTTGTGCACACACAAACCTGCGAGTGGTACTTTAGCTTAGGGGAAAATCTCAGATATTTTAGCTTTAAAAATCCACAGGCAACCATTTTCCTAACATTGCCTTTACAGTAGACTCCTGCTCCCAACCTGTATGCATGTACAGTATCTGTGCAATTCAACACCCAACTTCACTTTCTTTTAGTATTTAAACAATTCAGTAAATACATTAACTGCTCATCCCCAGCCCCATCCTGCCATTGCCTGTGTATAGTGTCTGTTGTACTAATTTTATATACTGTACAGTTATTCTAAGAAGTAATAATCTGTTGCCTGAATGAAAACAAATGTATTTGTGAAAAGTGATGAGCGAATAAAAAAAAAAAAAAAAAAGAAGAAGCCCTCTATTAACAGTAGCTGTGTCTCAGAGCCAGGGATATCTCAGAGCCAGGGATATCTCAGAGCCAGGGACATCTCAGAGCCAGGGACATCTCAGAGCCAGGGACGTCTCAGAGCCAGGGATGTCTCAGAGCCAGGGATGTCTCAGAGCCAGGGACATCTCAGAGAGCAGCGCCATCTGACATGTCCACTCTGACTATAATAGACAAACAAGCATCTTCATTACCTGCAGTTCTGCAACATTCACTCACCGCAATCAACATCCCCACACAGCAGATGTAATCAGCTCTGATTCGCTCCCCAGTTCATTTATTTCAATTAGCTTGTGTTGCATTCCTCAAGAGAGAAGCAGGGAGAGAGGAGACGCCGGGTGAGGAAGGGGGAGGAGAGCTGTAATGAAATTGTTGAGGAGAAGGAACTCAGCCACTGAGATTTGGCCTGTTCTCTGGAGATGCAGTGAGGTGTGTGTGAGAGCGATGCAGTGTTAGGGAGAGGATCCACACAGACTCCTCCAAGTGTTTGGCTGTTGCTTTGTTACTCCCTCGTTTTCTGGTTATGTGTGTAAAATCGTGAAATATCTCTCTTATGCTCTCTCGCACATTTCACATATTCTCTCTCTCTCTCTCTCTCTCTCTCACACACACACACACACACACACACACACACACACACACACACAAACACATTCTCTCTCACATCAAAGGACAAGGCTACTAGTCCCCTATGGGGACTATTCCTCAAGGTTAGCGTCAATGGTAGAATAAAGGTTACAGTATATTTTTCTCCTTTCTGCTCTTTTCAACTCAATTGAATTTCAACCACAGTGTAAGCTCTTGGCCAGGAAAGGTCATCCGTCGCTGCTGCCTCAGAATAATGATCAAGCAAAAGTGCATCATGACTGTCGATCGTCTCATCGTGTGTTGAGTATGTTTCTTTCTCCTGAGCAGTGAGCACGCTAGCACGACAGTCTTCTGTTGAACCTTGGGCTGCTATTGTCTTTCAATCGCTGAGGTCTTGTATTGTCTGCAACCCATTGTCCACATGTCTTTGTTGTGCAGAGATCTATATAAGGTAGTATCTCCAATGTATCTGTCTACTCTATCTGTAGATCTCCTATATCTATGTACAGTCGGCCAGCTGTACACTGTTATTTCTGATCCCCTCTGATCTCTGAGATTGATCTGTTGTCCTGTGATCTATGAGATCTGTGCTCACCTACTGTACTGTACAGTATAGATCAGTGGATGCTGGTGAAGGTAGAAATCGGAAGGACGGCCCGGAATGGATTGGAATTCCAATGGAATCCTCTCTTTCATTCCTTCCACCTTTTTCATTACTCAGTATCTCTGTCTATGCTCTCCCCCTCTCTCTCCCCCCCTCTATCTCTCTTTTCCCCTGCCTTCACCTTCCCCCTATGGGCTGTGACATTGACTCTAACTAGGCTGAACGTGTCACTGTGACAAATGAACAAATTAAAACAAACGTTCAGATTAATGAGCGAGTGAGAATGGGAATATCCAGAATTCCGGTTGAACAAGAGTACTCCCCAGACATTCTGTCGGGAACAGTTCCCCCTCTCTAACTTAATCTGACTGTTGTGTCACAACCAATAACTATAAACATTATTTTCCACATCAGGTGTGGATAAGAGTGTGTGGGTGACAGTAGTTCCTTGTACAGTATGAGTGCTTGCGTTTCTAAGAAACACTTTGTTCACGTATGACCCCTAATGTGTGTACATGCACTTAGTATGTTCATGTGCCCATACACTATGTGTGTGTATACAAGTGAAAGTGAGGATATGTGAGCATTCACGGCTGAGTGAATGTGCACTCATTTGAGTGCATGTGAATCAGAATCTGAATCAGAATCAGAATCAGAATTCAAGAAGTATATTTGCACATACAGGAAATTCACTTGGTGAGGTTGGTGCATGGGACATAAAAAACAATACATCAGCAAAATATTAACAAAATAGCAAAAACAAATGAATACATTTACAAAATAGAACAATAAAATAATATGACTAGTATGTGAGTGTCTCTCCTGCCATTGCCCATCCACAGTCTCTCCGTCTTATACGGAGAGGGGAAATCATTTTGGTGGATTCTCTTTTTCCATCAAAAGTGGTTATCGACAAACCTAACATTAGCAAAGCAGTTTGAACAAAATGAGATGAAGGCAAGGGAGAGAAACAGAATTCCCTGAGCGGGTCACGGTCCTATTGCTGTCTGAGAGAGGGAGAGAGAGAGAGAATGTCAGATGATTAGAGAGCCTAGACACAGGCAGTTTGGGATCCCACTGCGGTGCCGCCCCCCCCCCCTCCCCCTCCCCCGCCGTCTCCTGTTCAGCTTTCACCGCCCGGCACAGCCCAGCACTGCCGTGTCATTCTCACTTAATTGAGTCCTCTGTGTGGAGGACAGTCATCTCAGTGCTCCCACTATGAGCAGAGGTAATCAGGAGCTCATTTTAACTCATATTAACCAGGCAGGGAGAGAGAGAGGGAGCACTATACGAATCACTCTGACCAATTTCAATATGGACACAGCGTGTTCATAAAAGGCAACACATTATTAATACGCCGGTAATGAATAAACCTGGCTATATCAGTAGCTGGAGAAAAATCAGTAGAAATAGTCACATGGGATGTGTGTGTGTGTGTGTGTGTGTGTCTGTGTCTGTGTCTGTGTGTGTGTGTGTGTGTGTGTCTGTGTGTGTGTGTGTGTGTGTGTGTGTGTGTGTGTGTGTGTGTGTGTGTGTGTGTGTGTGTGTGTGTGTGTGTGTGTGGCGCAGTGTGTGAGAAAGAAACTGCATGACCCCCCACTCAATAGAGACGATTTGCACATAAATCATTGGAGGCAGGGAGAGAAAGATGTGGAGACTGAGAGAAATAATGATGAGAGTATACCGGGTCAAACCCCACTTGAGCCAAGGAAAGTAATCATATTCATTCAACTCAAATATGAGTCCAGTCCTCTGTGGAGCTAAAGACAAAAAATCCTCATTTTCTTTTTCCACCTTTCACTTTGTCACCCTCTCCTCCCTTTCTTTTTTTCTTTCTCTCTCTCTCTCCCTCTCTCCCATCTCCCTCTCAAAATGATCAATGCACTTTGCCCTGTATCGGTTCCTGTACAAATGCTGACATGGTTGTTATTCTATCAGAGGGAATCAGACATGGCAGCATTTCATGAAGGCCTGGACACTTTTCATAAATCTTGCCATGCAGAGGTGAATTGCAGAGGAAGCAAAAGCTTTGTGAGTAGGTCTGAGGGAGACAGAGGGGGGTTGTGAGAGATACCGTGTTAAGAGCCTGGTTGACGATGTAGTGTTATGAACAAAATACTTAGCCTGAGAGTCACTGGAGAGCTGAAGGTAATAACGCTCTTCCTCATATTAACTGAAATTGCCACTATGGTTTAATCTCAACCCTTATTCTAACAAATTGAGCCTTCAATATACTACTGTATGGTTGATATTTTTATATTCTCTTTATGCTTATACTGTAGGAAAAGAAAAGAAGCTCGCGCTTCTGGATTTATGTGTTTTCATGTTTCAGAGGAATGGACACAATCAGACTTTGCTAACCAGACCTGCTGGTTTTCAATAATTCAGAGGCAACCTGAGAAATAGAGCAATACACTCTATGTGCAGCAGAGGATGTAGTCTAGCAGCACTACCTCCTTCCCCCATTGTACATGGATGCACACAATAGCACTCACAAGGACACACACACACACACGCACACGCACGCACGCACGCACGCACGCACGCACGCACGCACGCACGCACGCACGCACGCACGCACACACACACACACACACACACACACCATAACTCAACAGCAACCATAAAACAAACCTAATTCTTCAGCCGCCAAATACATACCCAACTCAAGTTGAGCGCAACCCAGCTCAAATTCAAACCAAGAACAACCTCAGCTGTGCAGATACAACCCTAGGACACAAGGCCCTGGTTTATACAGCCAGTAAACCCATCTGTGAGTCCTGCACACTGCT
The DNA here is from genome assembly GCF_951799395.1 of Argentina silus. Taxonomy (NCBI): domain Eukaryota; kingdom Metazoa; phylum Chordata; class Actinopteri; order Argentiniformes; family Argentinidae; genus Argentina; species Argentina silus. The sequence continues at coordinate 6,773,466 of NC_139663.1, forward strand.
CAGCATCACAGGGCTTTCATCTTCTGAAGAAATACAGAATACTGTAGGCACATGAGATTTCACTGGATAGAGTCCTCTGATGTCTCTGGGGGTATGATTTTTTATTTTTTATTTTTTTATGAACTTGTGTGTGTGTTTACTCAAACACTTGTTTGTGTTTGTATGTATCCGCATAATACACTGTATGTGTGCGTGTGTGCGTGTGTGTGTGTGTGTGTGTGTGTGTGTGTGTGTGTGAGAGAGAGAGAGAGAGAGAAAGAAAGAGAGAGAGTATCTACGTACTGTATGTGTATTGCTGTAGAACTAATGAGAGACTAGGGGTTTCAGGTGCTAGCACTTTGAGAGAGGAGGTGAGTGACAGGTCTCATGAATAGTGATGGTCGACAGATGCTCATTAACCGAGAGCCTGTCAGCCAGCAGACTGGATAAGCAGACCTGCCCACATGTACACACACACACACACACACACACACACACGCGCACACACACACACACACACACACACACACACACACACACACACACACACACACACACACACACACACACACACACACACACACACACACACACACCTGTTCAAATTCCCTTCATCTCTCTCCCATGTGTTTGCTCCAGAGCCTGGGCCAAAACACACTTGTCCCTTGATGGCATAAGCACATTGTACTCCTCACCTGTGTGCCCACTCCACCCCCACCAGGGCAGTTCCCTCATTGAATATGGAAAGGCCTGACAGCTGTAAATTCTTCACGAAACTCACAGAGCAAAAGGTAAGGACACTAATGTGTCTAAAGTTGAAACTGAGAGATCGTCCAGTTGCATGCTTCAGTTAAAATTATGCTGGGCACAGACCATTTTCACCAATTCAGGAATACTTGATATACTTTATAATGCATTAATACCCACTCTCCTTCCTAGAATACCTACAACAAGCATTGAGTTAGTGAGCTAGAGGACAATGCATTCAGCAGCGTCTCCAGTTAACTGCCTCTGATGGAATGCTCCTTTTGTTTGTAATCGATTGATATGGAAAGGCATCCACCATGTAATTATAACCCCATTTGATCTCTAGCAAAGCATGCTGTCCTACCTAGGAGAGAACACAACCTACAGCATGGATAAGCTTGAAATACCTTCATTACCCACACAACACCTCTACAATCAGTCTGTCTCCTACCCACACATGCGCACACACACACACACACACACACACAGTACGGCACATTAACACCCCTCGCTCTCCCTCCACACACAATCTCTCTCTCTCCCCCATCAATCTCTCTCTCTCTCTCTCTCTCTCTCTCCAATCTATCTCTCTCTCTCTCTCTCTCTCCCCCATCTATCTCTCTCTCTCTCTCTCTCTCTCCAATCTATCTCCCTCTTCAATCATACCTAACAGTCACATAAACACACACACACACACACACACACACAGAGAGAGAGAGAGAGAGAGAGAGCGAGAGAGAAGAGAGACTGCCTCTCCTGGAATGAGCCTCAGATTGATTCTAGTCACACAGAGCTAGGTGAGGTGAGCAGTCACTCTGAATAAGCCCAGCCGTCAAATAATACAGATATGAAATCAGAGGAATAATTGCAGAAAGTGTTTTATATGTAAAAGACAGGGAGGGATGAAGTGGAATTGAATCTCAAAGAAAATGTGGAGGGGGGTGGGTCCCAGGAGACAGAATCACAAAGGCTCTGCAATATTTGAAGAAAATAGAGGATAATTAGAGTGGTCAGCGCCTCCCACAGGCCAGAACACTGCTCAATCTGTCCACCTCTCTTTCTTTCTCTCTTCCTCTCTATCGCTTCTCTCTGTCCCTCTCTCTTTGTTTCTCTCTTTCCCTCTCTCTCCCTCTCTGTCTTACACAGGCACAGCCACATCAGTTGGGTTGATATAATATTCTAGGCACATATGGAATACACTGACAGGCATAAATCAGGAGGATTTTGAAGTACCCAAGTAGGGTTCTCTAGACTGCCAGTGGTGAGCACCAATTGCTCCGTGGAGCCACTGCGCACAAAATCCCTATATTCTACAACCAGTTTCATGGCCAGTTTTTTATCTTACATTCCCCTATGGAGTCTCACCCCCCGCCTCTATCTCCCACATACACAGGATTGCACTCACACCTTGGTGAAAGACTGGCTGGAGTGAATAGAGGTGACAATTTTTCAAAGGGACCTGGCCACCCCATTGAGTAAACAAAAAAAGTTATCTGAATTTCACGCCCCCTGTCTCTCTCTCTCTCTCTCTCTCTCTCTCTCTCTCTCTCTCTCTCTCTCTCTCCATCCACATACTCGCTTGGCTTGCTAGTCGGCATGACAACAACCCATCTCCATGACAACAGCCAGCCCATAAGCTGATTCCTGTGCTGCTGGTGATGTACCAGTGCTTCAGGCCTCCCCAGATCCCCTGCCCAGTGGGGTAGCAGCCCTAAATCAATAGCTCACTTTTGCCCAGGATAATCCATGCCTCATTCCATCATGGCTCTTCTACAGATCCCATGTCCTCATCTAAAAAAACACTGACAATTATGCCTACTCATGCTTGCAACCTCGAGAAGACTACCAGTATAGTGTGAAAAAATCTAATTTAGAATCCCAATCCCAATTGTAAACATTTGGCTGCTCTTTCGATTCCAGTTAACTATA
>NC_139663.1:6781120-6786120 GCF_951799395.1 Argentina silus
ATCTAATCTGCGGCACCGTCTCCCTCAGGACAGACAGCAATGTTCATAGGATGGATGAGGCACCAACGTGCACCATTACTTTGTGACAAACAATCACACTGGCTCTTTATGGAGATCTATCGTCGTCCACTCACTCACTATCCAAATACCCAGTGTCCTTATCCACACTCCAAATAACAACACAACGCCAAACCCCTCATTCTCCAGCTCCGCACATCTTCTTTGGATTCTCTGATGTGTTTTAATATTCTCCTCACCTTCCAATTATTTAGAGAGAATCAACTCCTGGAAATTGAAAATCTATGTAATGATAGGGTTGGCAACAGTGGCTCAATACAAATAGTCCCATCTGGACGGCTGACACACACACACACACACACACATACACACACACACACACACACACACACACACACACACACACACACACACACACACACAATTCACAATTCATGCATAATCAAATACACACAGACAAAAATTCACTCAATTGAAAAAGAATAACTGCTATAAGAAGGTGACTTTTGCCCATATTACCATAGGTCAATAGCCTAGATAGCACACAGAACCCTCTGGGGAAATGAGAAAGAGAGAGAGAGAGAGAGAAAAAAAGCAGAAAATGCAGATTTTAGCTCCATATCTTCTTCACAGTGTGCAGCCGAGTGTGAAGAGAGAGAGAGCGAGAGAAAGAGATGGGAAGAGAGTGAGAGACACACGGCTGGCTCTTTGCCTGTGAGGACTTACAGTAAATGTTTTTTCCCTCTTTTATCTTTGCCTGGTCTGGCATGAGGATAAAAGAGAAACATGCAGCCTGTTTGACAAATGGGTCATGTCTTGTCTCCACTTACCTCAGAAATATCCCCCAGCCCTCAGGACTGTAAATTGTAACAGGGGACCGCATGGAGAGGGAGTAGAGGCAGATGAAGACGTGAATCTGTTAGTACAGTAGATTTCCTCACCATGGCCATTAAACATGCTAGCACTCTGACCCCACACAATGATTCACACTCAACATCATTTTTACTCATCTTGGCAGACATGAGCCTCCCTATTATTCACAACCACATACCATACTGTATGTGTCCAGGGGAAGGCAGGGAGCATCACTATGATAGTACTAGGGTTTAGAATAGGCCTATGATTAATAACACAGAGAGGAAGGGATAATGCAGGCAACTCCATGTGGGCTTTTGTGCTCTCCTTTGAGCTCCCTTGGACTGTCCATTTGAATCCACCTCTGAATTCATCTTTCTCTCTCCCTTTGGTTCTCTCTCCCTTTCTCTCCCTCTCTCTGCCCCGCTATGGATGATCTTGTTCGGGCAAATGGAAGGGGTGTGCACTGTGTGTTACCGAGGGCAACAGCAGGAGCTGAGAACTCCAGCCCTCCATTAACAGTCTTAACCTACGGTTCTGTATGGTAAGAAATAATATGATAAGGTTATACACCTTTAACACTGAGCTGCTGGATTAGTTGAAAACGTTTCTTTCTATAAGAAATTTATTGATAGTGAAGAGATTAGCATCGCATTAGACACATTCATTAGTGATTATAGAGAAGCAGCTCTTGCAGTTACATGTAAAGTGAAGTTGAGTATTATTGATAAGTGAGAGCTCAGTGGGCAGTGCAGGGTTATTATTCATACACTATTCAGGATGGCCAGAGGCCACAAACTCAGGCTGTCAAAAAAACAGGAGAACCAGAGGCCCACCACAGTCTTCACGCATGCACGCACACACACACACACACACACACACACACACACACACACACACACACACACACACACACACACACACACACACACACACACACACACACACACACATTATCACATTATAACATTAACATATTATAACAATTCCCTTCATTATTTCGTATTTCATTATCACCAGTTAACATCAGGACAATCATCACAATCATCAATATCACTCTCATCGAGATTCCCAGACACCTTACAGTAGCCATACAAATTGGACGCACGTAAGAGCTAATTGATGGCATTAATGTTGTTTTGACAATCACCATCCGGCTCTTTCGCAACGCACATGATTATCAGCCCCAATCAGCGTTGGTGTGGAGATAACAAGGAAGCCTATTATGGAAGCCTCTCTCAACAGCAGACTCTCTATCTCTCTCAACAGCAGACTCTCTCTCTCTCTCTCTCTCTCTCTCTCTCTCTCTCTCTCTCTCTCACTCACTCACACACACACACACACACACACACACACACACACACACACACACGCACGAAAGCACAGACAGGAGAGCTGGGCTGCATCAGAGTGGTACTTCTTTGAATCAGTTCCCAAAGCATCGATGTGCTGCTCCTAGCGTTGGCACCTTGCAAGCACAGCAGTCACCTTCCAACCTCTGCGACTCTCCCCCTCTTCTTCCCGCTGAATCCCATGCTCATTTACTGGATTGGAGCGTAGTCTGTTTCTCCCTCTCTCTCTCGTGTGAGTTTTTGAAAGGTTGATATAAGTTGATTCGCTTCCACTAAAAATCGACGGTCCACTGATCGTTGTCGGTCATTAGCGGGGGAGAAGAGCAGAAGCGAGTCCAAACTGCACAACGCTGATCATTGTACCGAGCCACAGAGGGCTACTCTGCGTTCGTGCGTAGAATTAACCCAGCGCACCGGCTGGTGATGAGGTTCGTCGCATACACCCGACAGAGCATTGAAGGAATCCCTCTCGATCTGAAGAAACCGCCCCAATAAGGGCACAGGCAAGAGGGCAAGAGCAACAGAAGAGCTGGTGTTGGTTGGAACGCTGTCATTTCGGCAAGAATGCATCTCTTCAGTGCCATGTTCCTACTAGTGATGTTAGCTGCCATGCCCTGTGAGGTAAGATTCCGTGCATCCCATCCCGTAGTCAAAATTCTAATTGTTTATCAACATTGCAAAAGCTCCTGAGACAAACGCTGATCATCGTCGGATTATCAATTCCAGGGGGGAGAATACGTATTGGGAGACTTGGTTGTTTCCATTGCGCCAGCTGTGCGTTTGGGAATCAATACCAAAGCAAATGTGAAGAAAAACACGTTTAGTGAAATTAATGTGAGACAATGTGTGTTGTGCAGTTGCACACTTGTACCCGTTACTGAAATACAGCAGGAATTAGAGAGGCAGGACAGAGGGAAAGTTGAGAGGAGAGAGGCGACAGAAGGTCTCCAGGGTTTCTCAAGCTATATTGTGCCTCTGATATACATTACGCTCGAGCGAATGAAACTACACTATGAATGGCAACGTTGACAGCGTTTGTACACAATCCATGTGTGATTTGTGGATGTTGTGAACACACGTGTCAGTGAAAGGATAATTAGTCCCCTTCTTCTGCGCCCTCGGAATGATATGTGAATATCTCCATATCCTGGAGATGTATTTACAGTTGCACATTAGAGCCTGTCGCTGGAATGATGAGCTATGAAGTGACAGTTGCAAATTGAACTGAAGGACGGTAAATTATCTGACCCAGAAAGCATTCCGAGTCAAAGAGAGGTGGTGAATTTCTACTCTTGGGTTCAGTTGTCCAGCCATAGAAGTTTGTGTGCTCGTGTTTCATTCAACAAATATATATATTTTCTATACATTGCAATCATAAAATATATCGTAAATACCCTTTTGTCTACCATTTTACAGTACTGACTGCACATAGCTTACAGGCTTGGGCTATGGGCCTCCTGAATAGATTCAGAACCATGGACAGCGTCTCGCCTACAGTAAATAGACACTTTCAGTGAGCCGTCTGATTGTTTAGTCCGTAACAGCAAATCCATGTAACCTTTAAAAAACCTACTGTAGTAATTTATGCTTCTGTCATTCTGACCTTACCTGCAAAATGTACATCACTTTGCTACTTTGAGATGGCCCCTGTGACTATTCTGAACTGGCTTGTTCTGCAAACTTAATCAATAGTTCCTATAGTAATGCTCTGCCTTGAGAATTGTATGATTGCATTAACCTGATTTATCTGCAGCTTTATGTTTTCATGTGAGGCAATACAATTAAGGGGGAAATGGAAATCTATCTCAAGCTAATGTATAAGGCATGACACTTTGGAGAGATCACACAGAATACCAACATTCCCAACTGTATCATGCGACTGCCTACTGTCTACTAGTTTTGTGGAGACGTGCGTTGACCTTTACCAGATGTGGAACATATGCTAACTGTCCCGAGGGCATGCTCCCTTCAACTGGGGAGAGTAGGATCCTACAGGGGGGAACAGGTGGTGGTGTCAGGGCTCAACATGCAGACCCAGGACTACGACACTGTTATACAAACCTCCACCAGCCTCCCCCTAGCAGAGATGCTCCTTTGGTCCACTTTTTCACTAGCTCAGAAGTGATCCTGCACAGTGATATAGGAGCAGCACTGATAACCGGGGCCAGATACACAGGGCAGAATCCACATGAGCATCACCCAACCATAAGTCACAAAGACCTGAAGTTGTCTGTCTCAGATACTTTCTCTATGGCTTACAATAATCCCTCTATCAGTAGAACAGTTTCTCCGCCTTAAATGGCTCATAATTGGCCTTGGGGGACAATTTGTTGTAACTGTTTACATTAAATATTTATAGATGCGAGCGAAAACACGGCGCCACCCATCTTGCTAACGTTGCACTGCAGACATAAAGAATTGATGAATTCTTCTGGTGCATCTCTCGACTGATAGGAACACCCTACACCAAAGGAGTTGGGATATCTACACATCTCCAACATCTCGGCACGAGCCAACATGAAATATTCAACAGGCTTTAATGAGACAGATGCATTTGCTCGTTCACTGCATATGTTTGTTAAGTACCCACAATGCCCAGGGGTCCTGACAGCCAGTCATACAGGCGGGCACCTGCTCGACCTTGGCGCTGCAGTCTTGTTATTGTGGTGCATCAAACCACGCATCACCAGATGTTGCATGTACCGTACTGTTCAAATGTGTGTGAACTTTTTCATATGTATCCATGGTCCACTTTGACATCCACTGAAGCAGGTA
>NC_139663.1:6796120-6803620 GCF_951799395.1 Argentina silus
TTGCGTGATGCAATCATGTCATCATGGACCAGAATCTCAAAGGAATGTTTCCACCATCTTGTGGAATCAATGCCACAAAGAATTGAGGCTGTTTTGAGAGAAAACCTACCCAGTATTAGTATCGTGTTCCTAATAAAGTGTTCAGTGAGTGTATTTGTGTGAGCTGTCTATCACCCTCAGACTGTCATGTTATACTCAACACAGATATGACCCAGGAGATGTGGGCATGGCTGCTGTAGCTGCTGCTGACTGCCATGAGTTAAGCAGAGAAAATGGAGTGAATATTTATGTTAACGATTAGTAAAGGAAGCACCCCTTAAGGGAGAAATCATTTCACATTCCCACCTCATGTATGAATGGAATATTAATGTGAAAGACGGCCTTTCTGATATCTCATGTCTCCCAGGCTCCTGCACAAATATGATCATTAAGGATTGTGGATCTTTGACGTGATAAGAATGGAAAACAGACACACACACACACACACATGCATGCAAGCCCCCCCCCCCCCACACACACACACACATGCATGCATGCAAGCCCCCCCCCCCCACACACACACACACACATGCATGCATGCAAGCCCCCCCCCCCCACACACACACACACACATACACACACACACACACACACACACACACACACACATACAAGCACACACATTAGTGTTGTGTATGTCGTTTATCCTAATGCACTGGTACATGTCATGATACTGTATCTACAGCTCTGTATGTACATAATCTATCTCTGTGTCCTATAAACTACTGTATGCTATAGTATTTATCACTGAAACATAAAAAAACATGTGCCCTTTTAACACAAAACAGAGCTGATGATCCAAACAAACCCCCTCAGTGTCATTGAAGGAGTGAACTACACCGCATACTGTGAATGCCCAACCCCCTCGCCCCCACCATAGCTAATACATTCCCACACTTGGCTAACTCAGCAGAATATTACAGCCTTATTATATTCAATATCAGTCTTCACATTTCTGCTGCTGAAAACTCATTTCTTCAGTTTGTTAGTTTTTCCATTTGTGTAAATACTGAACGCATCAATGACTCCATGGTGAAGGATCTACAGGCCTGTACATATGGTGGAATATCGCTGAGCCAGGGGAGGCTGTAGGCCTTCTATCCAACAACCTTCCCAGCCTCTCTATCGGAAAAAAACATGTTGAGGAGTCACAGCATTATAACCAACAAAAAACACATATCCACAAGCTTATTTGCAAACACTAACCCCTCTCATCTTTCTCCTTGCATTGCTATGAATACAATATCCAGTTAGGGGCTATGCTGGAATGCCTGTTCTCCACACAGTTCCTGTACTGTAATAGTAGAACCCCCTAATTAAATGTTACAGCCTCCCTGAACACTAATGACCTGCAGTAACAGAATGAGAGAGGCAGACCTATGAAAGTGAGCTCTGACAACAGGCCTGTACACCAGACTGGAGGCTTAGTCTGTTCTTTTACTTCCACATAGACACACATAACAACCGGAGGTTGTTTGTCTACAGACTCTGGCTGGAGTGCCCATCCATGGGCTATGCACATGGCAAATGGCCTGTAACAGAAGCTGAAATATTAAAGCCAACACACAGACTAATTGGCAGAATCTCAATATCTCTTCTCTCACTTCTCTTCTCTCAACTGCTATTCTGTTCGTCTGTTGCAGACGTAGCCAAAAAAAAGAATAGAGACAAGATTTAAATTCATCACTTCAGGCGACTTCAAACGCATCACTAGATTCTCTCTCATATCTCCCCCCCCCCCCCCCCCCCTTACTCTTTGAGTTTCTCTTTTCTTTGCCGTCTTTGTGTAATCTCCCATAGTGATTAGCTAATCACTTTAACACCTTCTCTTTGCTGCTGGTTGACATGTCCAAACATTGACTCAGGTGGAGTGGGAATGAGGTGCCACAGACAGAAAACCATTTGTCTACTGTCTGACACAGGACAAGGCTTCTGAAGTAATCTCTGGGCTCCTCTTCAAAATATTCCACTGAAACAAAACTACTAGTTACTAGTTACATTATAATACGTGATTCACTTTGTATTATAAAGTGATACTCTATCTAATACAAAAATGAACAGCTAAAATAGAAAGCTCTCTGCAGTAACACTCAGATACAGTACATTTACATTTACATTTATAGATACAGTAAGCATATCCTGTAAAGATGCACAGGCAAAATGAGATGCACTCAGATGCTGATTGTCCCAAATACAGCTCCATTCAAACAGAATGAATTGGACTGCTCTCAGACCGAGATAGGCTATCGTTTGACTTTGAATGGGAAAAGCCAATTATTTTCTGAGATAGTGACAAGGCCAACGCCATGAGCAGAGTGAAGGGGCGTTTTGATGAGGCGAGTGGCCATGGGGGGCAGCCTCAATTATCAGGCTTTCTTTCAGCCTCAGCCACCTTCCAGTCAGGCTTACGACTCCCAATTGCTGTCAGTAATTACTCCATTTACAAGAATAGCTTTTGCCTCTGCCACAAAACGAATGTTTGATTAGCCGAAATGCAGGAAAGGTCAGGAAGTGGCAGTGGCTTTATCCGGGTCGGATTCAGAGAATGACAGTGTCCCTGGCACTGGTGGTAATTGGGTCATTGAGGTGGTGCGGACGGGGAGGTGGTCATAGTAATCATGTGTGTGTGATGATTACATGCAGGGGCATTAGTCACAGTAAGTGGCGCATTGGTGCAAAGGAACTTTGCTATAGTGGCACGGCAGGGGTAGGTAGAGAGCAGCAGACAGTGCCACGCTGTGCTACGGGATGCATGGCAACTGATTACCATTTGCATGTCATTGTATGGGTTTGATGAAGGCTTTTCTCTGGCTGCAGCAGGGTCTGACTGATATAAGTGCCTCACATAGGGCTATGACAATGCATCCCACTGAAAAGCCCCCGCCAAGGATAACCATCACAGCATCAGCATGCATCCTAAACCCGCTGTGTTGAGTAGGAAAGTAATCAAGAGAGGAATTCAGAACCCTTCAAGGATCAATTCTGATTTAAATAAATGGCTGACTTGAATGCACTGGACTGAGGTCTGGATGTTGTGAGATCCGGCTAGTGACAGTAGGTGTCAGTCAATACAAGGGGGTCAGACACACTTGCTGTATTGATTCCTTCCAATAATGACTGTTAGACATTCAGACAGTTACCATCGTCCTCTGGAGGACATTCACATTCACTCACCTGGTTTTCTCACTCGGTGTGTATTACCAGAGCCGTGATGTCATATTCACGTGTCTTATTTGTAGAGCAACATGAGGGGGATACTGAGGAGTGAGGGTATCATCTTACTAAACCTTATTACTAGGCCGTATTTCTGGTGGTAAAGCTCCCTCCTCAGCTCTTTGGTGGCCAAGACATGGTGCGTGTGCGTGTGCATGTCACAGATCGCCCAATTCTCTCACCGACACTGTGACAGCAGCCATTACAAAGCACATACTTTACAGCTCAATTGAGATTCATACACGCACGCACACACACACACACACACACACACACACACACACACACACGCACACGCATGCAGGCACGCACGCATGCACACAGTCAGTTAACATATTGACTGAATTCAATATTTTAAGAGAGACCTTGTTTCAGGTCCCAGTCTGAACATGCCTCTGTGAGACTGTGCTGATGCTAGCATGTAAGCTGTACATGCAAGGTTACAGTGTCATGTTACACATGTCATGTGTAAGGTCTGCATGGGAGCCACATACTGTATATCATGTCTTGTTATATCATATCTCATGTGCAGTCAATGCATTGCGGTTTGAGTGTGACAGGACCTCGATTCATTTGTGGTGAATGCCTGCTACTTGCATTATTGAACGACTTGAATTCAATACGATGTGGTCCCTGTACTGTATGTACAGTATGCAGGGAGGGGTCGATGAGTGTAAGTGTAGTCACCTTGTGGTCTGTGTGTGGTTGAAGTGCCTATTACATGGGTTTCTCGTGTTAAACCCATAGGACCAATTCATCTGTTATCCATTCCATTTACTAATCATACCAGTGTCTCCGGTATATTTATGCCATTTTTGTCTCCATGTAAATGAGGTCACGCTTTGTTTGTACTGATTTTGAGCTTGATTTCTCAAGAAGGCAGTGAGCCTCCATGGGCTGTCATCAAATTATGAATTATGACTCATAAATAGCCAGTATAAAATCAGACGTGTATCTTCCACAGTTAGGCCAAAGCTCTTGGGTGGCCACATCAAGCATAATGAGCCTTGGTCTCTATTCGCATGGAATGGGTCTGTTTGGACAGACCAAGTGTAAGGTGATATTTCCGTTGTGACTGACAGTGAGTGTAGCCTAGCTGTTTGTTTGCACTGAATGTGAAACTAGTCTGTAGGTGTGATTGATGCTGTCTGCTCCTCAGTCTTGCTTTCTCACACGCCTTATCGCTCTGGGCTCTGAAGTGCTATACTGCCATCTATAGGTGTACACTGCGATTTCTGTACTTCATGGGCATTCTCACAGTTAGAACTGATTAGAAATGCCCTTTGTAGAGAATGCCCATGGGCAAAAAAGTACAATGGAATTTTTGATCAGATGTTTATCATAAGGTTTCACACAAGTTAGTCGTACGTGCTTGTGAACACAGAGAAGCCTTGAAACTGTACTATATACTATGTGTGTGCATGCAGACATGAGTATGACATTGAGTATGTGAATGTATGAGTGTAAGCATGTGAGAAGACAACTAAGATCATTAGGGAGAATTACAAAGCTCTGGACAGAAATAGCAGGAATGACACCCCCACTGGGCATAAGAGACACACAGAGATGTGATGGCATCATGTCTGGAGGGCAGAGAAGGAGGGAGGGAGTATAGACTAGAAAGAGAGCGAGAGAGAGAGAGAGAGAGAGAGAGAGAGAGAGAGAGAGAGAGAGAGAGAGAATTAAAGAGAAGTATACATACAGCAAAGAGAGAAACAGAAGGCACAGGGGATTGGAAGTGAAAAGCAATTAAGAGAGATTGTGGAAATTAAATAGGTCTACAGGTAACATGTTTGACAGTATATAATATTTGATTAAAGCTTGTTGGACATGTTTGAACATATTGTATTGTATTGTATTGTATTGTATTGTATTGTATTGTATTGTATTGTATTTATTCGCACACAAATAAATTACAGTGAAAGAATCAAATTGATTTAAAAAAGTGCACGTACACGTGCAGGTGAGGTAAGAAACCCGTCTAGGGCTTATATCAAAACCTCACCATAACTTAAAAGAGAAAATGAGAAAAGAAAACAAAGACTTCAGCAATTTCATTTGAGATGAAACAAGAAAAAGAAACAGTTGACTGGCAAAGTCTGTTTATCTTATAGGCGTGGCAGATATTCTATCCTCAATCCTCTGTCTGTGGTTCACAGCTGGGTTGGGGCTAAGCGAGGGTGTCCCAACCACTCTCCTTTTACTGTTCTACAGAGACAGACATCCAATCTGTCAGTGTAATGTATTGCCAGCCAGGTGTTGTCAGTACTGCCCCATCACAGACAACCAGGAGGTACATCAGCCATCTTTAAAGCTTGGCTGCCATCCAGTGGCTATGGACAGTACTGCTGCAAATTAACTCACTAGAGATGCTGTCTGATGATGTGAATGGCTTGGTCCAATATAGCTTGTACACAGGGGTGTAGTTCCAGTGCATTCCCTCAAAATAAATAACCCTCCGCTGTGCCCAATAAAAAAACACACACAACCCTCCCCAAAGCGCGTGCACACATACACATACACACACACACACACGCACGCACGCACGCACGCACGCACACACACACACACACACACACACACACACACACACACACACACACACACACACACACCATTATAGTACCATTCTCGCTCGAGTGCACAAAATAGTCTTGACTTCCTAACCAAAACAAGAAGGATATGCTCTATGATTATTGGTCCTAACATTGTTATTGTCATCCTACACATTTTAAACACATTCTGAAGACCTGTATGCAAATCAAGTAGGCCAAGTCTAAAATAAAAAGAAGCCTTAATAGCACAGGTGAGGTATGTAATAATAGTTCTAAATGTGCTCTTTGCATGTTGAGTAATGTTGCGGCTAATAGTGTGCCTACCTAAATTGTAGAGCTAAGACACTGGTCCTTCCTTAACTGCTGTAGTAGGCCTCTCTGTCAGCTGTAGTAGGCCTCTCCGTCAGCTGTAGTGCCGTCCGGTAGAGCCACGGAGCCTTCTAAGTCAGGAATAATGTCCTTGAAGTCAGTAAGTTTTCCTTGCAACTTCGTTCTCAATTGAAAGTGTGGCCTATCCTGGCTCATGGTAGAGCAGACATAATTGTTCCCTAACTTTGACTTGCAATGAACCAAAAAATAGGAATATGAACAGGGACGCATGATGAAGAACATTATAAAGTTCAATACAGAGTCCAGTTTGACTTCTACCCAGATCCAAACATAAATCGATCAGAAATGACCGTTACACTTTATGACGATTACACCACCTGCTCCCGGGTACAAGGCTGTCTGTTCTAATGTCTGCATGCTATATAGTCTATTTCTGGCTGGTTTAAAAATGTGTTCATTCAAGGACTCTGCAGGGTTCTGACCAAATAGTGTGTGTGTGTGTGTGTGTGTGTGTGTGTGTGTGTGTGTGTGTGTGTGTGTGTGTGTGTGTGTATGTATGTGTGAGGGGCTCCCCCTGGACATGAGCCCAGGTACAAGTGTACCCTTTTATTACCCCTCTCTAGTGGCGTCCCTGGCCAGGCTGTCTGTTCTAATGCCTGCAAACTACAGTCACTTTATTTCTGGCTGGTTTAAAAATATGTCTAGCCAAGGACCCTGCAGGGACTGACCAAATAGTGTGTGTGTGTGTGTGTGTGTGTGTGTGTGTGTGTGTGTGTGTGTGTGTGTGTGTGTGTGTGTGTGCATGCGTGCGTGTGTGTATGTGTGTGTAGCCTGTGTGCATGCGGCGGTGTGTATGCGTGAGGCTGCTCATTCGACCTCTAGTCACACAATGTCTAGTCACACTTCTTAGTGGCCTTGGCTTCAGCTGTCAGCTAGTAGTTCTGGTATTTGGCGGCCCTCCCAAAGTAAAAAGCCAAGCATCGTGCAAGATATTGTTCTGTGTCAGCTTTTGTGGTAAGCTTAACTGTGTGGCGAAGATGGTGCTACTTGTATCCATGATTATCTGTACCTCATCTGGACCTTTTTTATTTGAATAAAGTATTCAAATCTGTGTGTGTGTGTGTGTGTGTGTGTGTGTGTGTGTGTGTGTGTGTGTGTGTGTGTATGTGTGTGTGTGTGTGTGTGTGTGTGTGTGTGTGTGTGTGTTTATAAATACACCAATGTAAGAACAGTGAATAGTATATATAATTTATAACCAGAGGAGAACATTGTTGTCTAGGGAGAATGAAGAAGCTCCTATTTGTGGCATCTACCAAAACTGTGTGCCACTGGTTAAAAAGCCTGTGCGGCAGGCATCTCACTC
>NC_139663.1:6808620-6816120 GCF_951799395.1 Argentina silus
GAGGGCCGGGTCCCAGATTGGGGTCATGTTCTACAGTCTGGCGTCTGGGACTGTAAACTTGATCGTGTCTCGAAGACAATCTAATAAAGATGGTCCTAAGATTGATTTATGACTACAGATAAAAGGTGCAATAGATTAAAGACTAGTGCTTTTTATTAATTCACAATTCACTATTCATTTTTTTCATGGCAGAGCTACTTTCATGTTTTATTGAAGAGCATTTATTTTATTTTATTGGAGCATAAAACTTCTGAATATTGATACTGTGGTTCCAAAGTTAAAAGTATAATGGAGGGTGGGAGAAGATCAGTTCAACTCAACTCAACTGGATATCATCGGATTGTATATATGCTTCTGCCAATCATCAGTTGCCTGCTAACACTACTGTAACCTATTCAACTGATATTGTGTTTCCCTACGCTACAAACAATTAATCTACAAACACTAACCCTTAACCCTTATATTAGCACTTAAAGTTGATACTGTCACTCAACACTCGAATATACGATACTGACCCTGCTACTACAGTAGCAACACACTGTTTCACCAGCCAATGCTATCGTACAGTACCACTCTCCAACTTTACCACTTGTCATGACAGTCCTATCTGATGCCCAGCTGACAGGAAGGATGCCAACTGCTCCTCACCAGGGCTCCCTGCATGGCTCTGACAGCCTGTTCCCAGAACAGTCCTGCCAGCCACACACACTAGTGGGCAAGGCTGCCCTCTTTTACAGCACTGTTAGAGCTGTCTGCTTTAGGAACTTTTAAGGCCTCCCAACTGTGAGGAAGATTAGGAACAAAGGAACAGCAGGCGACAGTGAGATGGAGAGAGAAACGAAGGACAGGTAATGTACACAAGATTGATTGAAAAGATGGATAGAGAGAAATAGAATTGGACCTAGGAGAGAAAGATAATGGGAGGGAGGAGAAACGTGTGTGATGAGTTTATGAATCATATTATTGACCAGCAGCCCTGCTGTGCTGATTGTGGTAATTTGTTTAACTCAGGAGCTGGGGAGACCCAAGGCTGTGCTGTGTAGCCATGGTGGTGTGAATCTTCATCGAGTTATATTAAAGACCAGCAGCTGGCCGGTGCATTGAGAGTTAAGGTGCGTGTGTGTGTGCGCGTGTGTGTGTGTGTGTGTGTGTGTGTGTGTGTGTGTGTGTGTGTGTGTGTGTGTGTGTGCGTGCGTGCGTGCGTGCGTGCGTGCGTGCGTGCGTGCGTGCGTGCGTGCGTGCGTGCGTGCGTGCGTGCGTGCGTGCGCGCGTGCGCGCGTGCGTGTGTGTGTGTGTCTGGCTCAGACCTGCTCCATCACAGCGGGCCAATAATCAAACAGGGACAGATGTTCCTGCTTTGCTGTGAGCATCGCTGGGCAACCTGGGTCAAAGAGATGTTAACACCTGGCAGGCTGGCACGCTACATCACGTTGCAGAGAGAGAGAGAGAGAGAGAGAGAGAGAGAGAGAGAGAGAGAGAGAGAGAGAGAGAGGGAGGGAGGGAGGGAGGGAGAGTCTATTATCAGACTCCATCCTTGTGTCTCTCTCTCTCTCTCTCTCTTCATTATCATCCTCTCTCAGACCTTATGACTCTTTTTCCATCACCTTCATCCACCTCTCTCGGGCACAGTAGAAGCCCCAGGTCTCCCTCTCTCTCTCTGTCTCTCTCTACTCCTTCATCCTCCTTCATGTCTTATCTCTCTCTCTCTCTCTCTCTCAACTTCATCTTCCTCTCTCAGGCACAGTAGAAGCCCCAGATCTCTCCCTCTCTCTCTCTCTCTCTCTCTACTCCTCCATCCTCCTTCATGTCTTATCCCTCTCTCTCTCTCTCTCTCAACTTCATCCTCCTCTCTCTCTCTCTCTCTCCGTGTACTCCTCCACTCATCTTTCTCCTTCGTGCCTTATCCCTCTCTCTCTCTCTCTCTCTCTCTCTCCCATTCATCCTCCTCTCTTAGGCACAGTAGAAGCCCCAGCTCTCTCTCCGTCCACTCCTTCATCCTCCTCTCTCAGACACCATGGAGACCTGAGTTCACAGCGTGGCAGCGGCCACGTCTCTCCCATACTGTATGAACAGACGCTGTGCCTGCCTCACCACTACCCTGCTTATGAAAGTTGTAATAGACTTCCCGTCACGCTTGTAAAGTAGGGAGCTGCAGATTTATGATCTCATTTATCCCTGGCTTTACAGCGCTCAGCTCCAGGGTTGGCCTAATGAAACGCCAGAGGAAGTCAATCCTGCAGGCCCCGCCACCGGGCTCCCTGCTCTAACACCTAATTGGTTAATCCCACAGCAGTTTGTTATTGGACGCTCGTCATGACGGCTGGCTGTGGAGCCGCTTTATAGGAGAGAGGGGAGGGAGGCTGCGTCGGTGGCTGAGAGGAGGTACTGCAGGAGTTGGGAGGTCACCCTGACATCTGCATCTGTCTCCTCGTTTCATACTGTAGAGCTGATGATTGATCAGTCATCAGATTATCGATCACTCATTTGGTTATTGATCCCTGATCTATTTATTGATCATTCTGTCTAGTCTATCCACCACTGGGAATTTGCCCAATTGGATCCGAATGGGCTGACTGGGTCTTTTTAGAAGAAAACTCTGGGGTCATCCACACTGTCTCACTGTTTACTTAGAGAGTGATGAATATATGGGCCCTGAGAGGCCGGGAGAGCAGCCTCCTCTCCTCTCCTCTCCTCTCTTCTCCTTTCCTCTCCTCTCCTCTCCTCTCCTCTCCTCTGTCACTCACCCATCTGACTGGGCACAGATTGCCCATTGGGACTCCGCTAGAGGAAATTGCCTCCCTCTCACTGAAATTAGACCCCTCTCTCTTTCCCCTGTCAGCCTTTCTTTAACCGCATCTCTCTCTCTCTCTCACACACACACTGTAAAAGTATCAGTCTGAGGATGGCAGAGTGGCTGTGGTAGGGAGAGTGGCAGGCAGGGTTTGCCCAGTGGGGGCAGGGCAGTAGAGGAGACATGGTAGAGGAGGAATCCCTGGTATGATTCGTGTAGAGGGGCAGGTCTGACGTCTTAAGAGCGATGTAATTTTCATTTTAGTGACTAAGCCCCATTGATTTTTAATCCCCCATCCCCAGTTGTTTTTATTGCTGCTGTCATCTCCTTAATGGGCTTTCGCATGGCAGCTTTTCGCTGTGACAGCCTCAAATCTGCCATTTACATATTCTATTTCATCTCACACTTCTAATGGAGCCATTTTTGGGACAGCAAACGCTCCTCTACTCAAACAGCCGTCTGGGTCTGTGTCTGCAGGAATGGGATTATCTAAAGACTTGCAGTGTTAGCATTTGGCACTGTTGAATGTTCCGTGTATGTCTTTACATTCAGAGCTAATTCATCACTGAACCTGAACCTTACGTAACAGTGCAGCCCTCCCCTCCAGTCCCTGTCTGTCTTATTCAGTAGTATCCAAGCTCAGTAATAGCTACATTTTTGTTCTTAATGTGGAGGAGGTTGTTGTTTACATGCTAATGAAAGCCACAGAGACTGCATGGCGTGTACAGACTCTGGATGAACCCTTGTAAATTAGCCATTCTTCTCTCGTGCTACGGAATTTAATAACAATCATATTTGCATAAATAACCAAGTGTTGTGTTACATATGCTTACTGACTGCTCTGTGACTCCTACATTCCATGCCTTAAACCAGCTGCTTATGAGGGGCTGACGTGTACGTCTCCAGACTGGAGATGAGCTGTGAAAGACATTTGAGCTCCGACAGCAGGTCTTTGCCCCCACCCCCCACCCCCTGCTCTCTCCTCTGCCATTACTGGGAGATGGGCGGGAAATTACAACAGAATGAATAGGTGGGTGGTAATGAGACTGGGGCTGATTTTAATATGCTCTTAATTTAAAGTCAGCCTTCATGAAACATTCATTATCAGAAGATACAGTGTCTTGCTGCACAAACTCTCTCATTAAATGACATAGAGATCCCAGCAAGAGTTCAAGTGTATAATAATGAATGAATTGTACTGGTGTTTTTTTTACATATTACTTTCTTGCATGACACCTGAGATCCAAGGTTGAGGGCGTTTGCAGTAGGGAGTGTGCTTTAATTTCCAAGAATATCTATTTGGCCTACACAGCTGGTAATAGGCAACAATGCAACTGTAACAGGTGGGCTCCGTCTTTCCCCGAGGCTGGATTCAATACTATGTCAAACGATCCCAACTAACCCTAACCCTAGGCATTGGTTGGGGCGAGGTCCACTGCTGATCACAGCCATCTGCTACACAACAATATAGCATTCCAGTATATGACTTAGAAGTTCCATTTCAAAGCTGAGATTGCATCATTCCTTGGTGTGCATACTCTGCAAATGGTGCAGTCAGATTCACCTGTTAGGCGGCCGCAGGCTGTCAGTCCTAATGAGGAGCTGCCATGTCCTGTCCTGCTCCTCCCAATCCTGTGTCTCACACACTCTCTCCACAATAAATGAGAAGGCATGACTCTCGGGTGAGAGGCAGCAGCGAGACAGAGAGGAGAATGCTCCTTCAGACAGTCTGAAGTGTCGGGGAGAACATTTGAAGAGTTTTCTCTTTGTGCTCCTTTTCTTCACAGCGACATACGAGCTGTGCCCACTGCCAACTGTGGAACTCTGTCATCTCTCTGCCTCAGAAGGGCTTTAGATGCCTTACCGGTGTAATCCCACAAGTGCAGTGGTAAGGGATAGGGACTGGCTGGTAATACTGTTCATACAGAGGTCACTGGCTAGACAGGCCACAGTCACGTTTCTTTCAACGATCACAAAATACATATCGTTCAGTTAAAAACATGCTTAAGTTGCTGTATACATTCAGACATCACTGTGCTGTTATTCAGTCTACAGTCTTCATATTGCAATCTTAGCACTAATGTGGAAAGTATGAGGTATATTAAGGACCATTATCTCTTCAATGAATAGAATCTTATTGAGAGAATTGAGAGTATTTAGACATGGCATGAAGAGCCATATGGCCATTTGGAGGTATGTTTGACATGATACAAATGGAAATACCTGAGAAAAATATTTGTGTACCAGTACTTCCTTCTTCCTTTTGAGATAGCATATCTTGTTTGCCACTATGCATCTGTGTTGAGCTTTGGCAGCCAGCATTACAATTCACTCAAACTGAGTGCAGAGTAAGGAGAGAGAGAGAGAGATGGAAGGGAAAAGATGGTGAGGGAGGGGGGGGAGAGAGGGAGAGGGGAATGGGGGATGGGGAGGGGATTGGCAGGAGTGACAAGATGTGACAGTGAGCACATTCGCTAGCAGGGTGGTTGTTACTTTACACTCAAATCACATAGTCCTCCTGTCCCCCAAGACATTTTAATCTGATCCAGAGACCCAGGGAGAGCAGAGCAGAGCAGAGCAGAGCAGAGCAGAGCAGGGTTAGATTTTATTTCCCACTCTGTCTCTCCACTTATGGGATGTGTCTTTAATTTCATTGCTGAAATGACTGTGTCCTCATTACAATTTGCTCACTAATCTGTATGTATGCATGTGTGTGCATGTATGGGTTTTTAAGTGGTATGTTTGTGTGTGTGTGTGTGTGTGTGTGTGTGTGTGTGTGTGTGTGTGTGTGTGTGCGTGTGTGTGTGTGCGTGTGTGCGTGTGTGTGTGTGTGTGTGTGTGTGCATGTGGGTGTGTGTGTATGCACTACTTTTGATTGGATTAGTAAGAGAGACATCCATCCTTTCACCCCCTCCCTTCCTCCTCTGGTAAAGAGCAGCATTATCGATCGCAAACAGCTCCATTTCCTCTTTGTGTCCAAACTTATTAAATGCTTTCCTCTCACACAGTCCTCTGATTCCTCGTTTGCCTTCTCTTCTTCTTTGTGATCCTCTCTCTCTCTCTCTCTCTCTCTCTCTCTCTCACTCTCTCTCTCTCTCTCACTCTCTCTCTCTCTCTCAAGCTTTTGTTGTTATCTCTCTTCATCCTCCATCTCTTCCCATCTCTGTCATCCTGTCTGTTTCTTTTTCCTGCCTGTCTTTTCTTTGCCATCTCTTTTTCTTCCATTCTTCTCTCTCTGTCACCCCCTTGCCTCTCTACGACTCTTTACTTTTGATCCCTTTCTCTATTTCTCTCTCTCTCCCCCTCTCTAATTCTCTTTCGCTTTCTCTCCCACTTTTTCCTCCCTAACTCATCCCCCTCTCTCCCTCTCTGTGCAGGCTTTGTACCCGAGCCCGGAGGAAGGCTGGCAGATCTACAGTTCGGCGCAGGACGCAGATGGAAAGTGTATCTGTACTGTGGTTGCGCCAGCCCAGAACATGTGTAACCGCGACCCACGCAGCAGGCAACTCCGCCAGCTCATGGAGAAGGTGACAGCTGTCAATAACACACACACATTCCCACGTCTGTTACAAATAAACACACACACATAGACGCACACATGTACACACTTATATGCTCACGCATTCACACACACACACACACACACACACACACAGGTTGTAATGACAACCTGATCCACACAAATCAAAGACCCTATAAAAACAAAAATATGAATTCCAAAATTACATTAACTATTATAAGAGTATCATAGCAAAGGATCTGAATACTTATGTACATGAGGTATTTCTGTATTTCAATTTTAATACATTTACTGAAATTTCAAAAAACCAGTTTTCTGTTATTCTGGGGTATTGTGTATGGATTGATGGCAAATTATTTTAATTTAATCCATTTTAAATTGTAAAATGTGGAAAAAGTGAAGGGGTCTGAATACTTTTTGCAAATGTGTCAAAAGTCTTCAGTGTTACCTAGCCTGTCCTTTAAACAAAAGAGAAGTTTGTGAACGTGTATGAAGGAGAAATCCATTGAAAAGAGGGCATGTCCTAACTATACCTATGTCCTAACTATACCCTTGAAATTTGATTTATTGAGCCTTAGCATTGTAGTGTTTTTCCAGTTTAATCCATTAGGCTACAACAAAGAAAAGAAAAGGTTGTGAAAAAACCTAATCCCTAAATCAGTAAATGAAGCACACTGCATTCCCCTAAACTCTGATACCTGTTCTCTTGGCAACAACAAACCTGTGTGTTTACATTCACAAAACAGATCAAAGAGTTGCAGGAATAACTTAGCAATGGCCCAGAGCTCTGAATATGGAAATGTAATTTTCAACCACTCTCGTTGTACCGCACGCACGCACTCACTCTCGCACGCACGCACTCACTCTCGCACGCACGCACGCGCACACACAACACACAAGTGCATGCATGCACACACGCACACTTCTGGAGTGAGAGCAGGCGGGCAGGAGTAAAGCCAAGCTCATGAGCGAGCCATGGGCGGTTGTTGACTCTGCTGATCTGCAGTTGCATCGATTGGCAGTTTGGATGCAGAGCGTAGAGGAGAGTATCAGGGGAATAACTGCCCCTCACAGCTCTCTGTATCTAACCCCAGCCCTGCATCTCTCCACCTCTCTCCTCCGTCCTATCTCAGAGAGCAGGGGTTGAGCTGTGGCTGACTCTCTTGCTATTTGAGATTCTCATCTCTGC
>NC_139663.1:6821120-7001120 GCF_951799395.1 Argentina silus
ATCTCTGTGTTTAATGATCATCTTGCTCACTGCGATCACATTAGCCATCATATCAATCACTGATCATATTAATAGCCATGTACATCATGGGGATCACATTAATACTCATATCCATCATTGTGATCACTTTTGGGAGAGAAATGTCATTTGCTTCAGAGAGCCTCCAAACCCTGCATGAGAAAAACCTCCAAGTGACCAGAGTAGTTAGCTGGAGCCTGATCACAGCTACACTACAGCACTACAGCCCCACTGCTCTGGGGACTCATTTAGTAGGGAAAGGAGAAACAATGCTTAATGTTCCATAATCTTCCCTTCTCCATAATTCAACGGATGTTCAGCACCACCCCGAGCCCCCCTCTGGGGATCTGACTGAAACAAACACACACGTACAATTTCTCTAGGAAATGAGGAGAGAGCGGGAAGAGCACGGGAAGAGAGGGGAGGGGCCGAGGACAAAAGGGAATGATCTAAATCCTCGCAAAGCTTGCCTGATACATTTAAGAGCAGCATAAATAACTGAGCTGACTGCAGTTTAATTGAATCAATTAATAGCAGAGCTGTGTCTCTGTGGAGGAGTCCAGAGCATGGGCATAGGCGGGGCCATGGAAGAGCTGCCCTGTCAATGGCCCAATCCAGTCATACATAGAGTGCTTCAGGGAAAAAAAGAGAGAGCTGCTAACTGAATTGATTTTCTGTGCGGACTGGAAAGGGCAGGGAGCATACAGGCAGTCGTTGACTGCAGAGCACAGGCAATGTCTTCACTCCCACACGCAGAGGAGATCAATAGCACTACACACACACACACACACACACACACACACATACACACACACACACATGCAGGCACACGCCCACAAACACACACACAGTTACACACAAACTTTGCTCCGAGCACCGCCGCAGGTTACCTAGGAACAAAGGCACTGCCACTTTCACACACTGCAGAAGAGGGGCTTCAGATGTTGCACAACATTACCACCCAGTAGGCTCTCACTCATTCCTCATTTAGTGATTCTCTGTCTCTCTCTTCTGTCCTCCTGATCCTTCCACCAGGTCTGGTCCATGGATGGGTACTTTAAGGGGCGGCGTGTTCTGGAGTACCGCACCATGAACGACTTCATGAAGGGACAGAACTTCGTCCAGCACCTGCTGCCCCACCCCTGGGCAGGCACGGGCCACGTGGTCTACAACGGCTCCCTGTACTACAACAAGTACCAGAGCAACATCATCATCAAGTACCACTTCCGCTCCCGTAGCGTGCTGGTGCAGCGCAGCCTCAGCGGGGCGGGCTACAACAACACCTTCCCTTACTCCTGGGGCGGCTCGTCCGACATCGACCTGATGGCTGATGAGAACGGCCTGTGGGCGGTCTACACCACCATCCCCAACGCTGGCAACATCGTCATCAGCCGCCTGGAGCCCCAGACCCTTGAGGTGCTTCAGACGTGGGACACAGGCTTCCCCAAGCGCAGCGCCGGAGAGTCCTTCATGATCTGTGGCACGCTCTACGTCACTAACTCCCACCTGGCCGGGGCCAAGATCTACTTCGCCTACTACACCAACACCTCCACCTACGAGTACACGGACATCCCCTTCCACAATCAGTACTCCCACATCTCCATGATGGACTACAATCCTCGAGAGAGGGTCCTGTACACCTGGAACAACGGACACCAGGTGCTCTACAACATCACACTGTTCCAGGTCATTAAGACTTCTGGGGACTAGGAGCCCACCAGACACACAAAACTACTGCTGTTACAGATGGGGAGGGGAGGTGTGGAGCGGGGGTGGGGTGGGGTGGGGTGGGGGGTGGTGGTGGAGGAGGCTTGGACTTTTTTAAAGCATTTCAATCTTCATAGAGTGCTACTGTTCACATTCTGAAAAAATACACTCCGACAGCGAGGTCGGTAAAGATGTACGGACTGGCCTTTTTCTTTTTTTTCTTTCTGTGATGAGTAAGCATGGTTCTTTTTATTTGTGATGAGAAATAAATATTGACCTTTACCATTTAAGACTTTGTCCTTCATTGCGGCGTCCGCCTCTTGAGTTGAGCACATCCACCATCTCTTCTCTAATAAGGCTGAAAAAAGATAGCGGGAGGAAGGTTTTGCTCAACAACCGCCACTATAAATGTAACACCACTACAACAGTAAATAACAAGAACATCAACACCTCTCATTACTTTTACCCCTGAAATGGAAACATTTTGACATCTCCCATGGTTTCCAAGGTGATGTGTCAGTGAAAGAAAGAGAGAGGTGGATAAGGAAAAGGTGAGGAGAGTGTGTGTGTATGTGTATTTGTGTGTGTGTGTGGGGGGGGGGGGGGGGGGGCAGGGGGGGAGGAGAGAGCGAAAGAAGGAGAGAGATGAAGATGAGAAGAGAAATGTGACAGTGTTAGCATTCGGGCAGTGAAATTAGGCCCCAGGCGACATTGACGCCTGCTGTTGTTGTTTGCATTTGTCGAGCTTCAATCTGCTGCCATCTCTTTAAAACTATACCTCTCCTGCAGACCTCTCTGCAGAAGGATGCTCAGACGCAGTGCACACAGTAAGACACTCCCTGCATAAAATTCAGAGTTCGCAGACCTTTTATTTGTCCTGTTTATGCAATGCCAATGAAAATCAAAAACCTGTACCTTTATTCCAGGAGCTTCATTGAGATTCAGGTTATCTCTGTTGGCCAGAGGAGACTTTGGCAGAAAAGAAAAAAGGGCCCATTGTGACTTTGTTTTGATTTTATTCATTTATACAGGATGTATGGATTCATTTTTTTTCATTCAAGCAACCTGATGGACACAAGAGAAAAGAATAGGAGATTCAACCCATGAGATGGTCTAGAGTAACCATGGTGATCCTATTCATTGTAAGTGACCTTTCTATCTATCAGCCTTCCTGCTGACGGGGACCCTGATGAGTTCACAGACAGCGCTGGCTGACATTTTCCTGCAGGAGGACGTCTCAGAGCACAGGATAATACACAACTCCCATCATGACCTTCAGATGAAGGGATAAGAAATAAAGGGATAAATAAAATGTCTCAACAACCCTCCTCTCAGGCTTCAAACACAACAGTCTCATACAGACCCACCTCATTCACATGGAGAATGACAGGCGATTAAATATGTCATACTCATGTAATGTGAAAACAAAGCACTGAAAACCTCAGAATGACTCAGAAACAGCCCAGAAACACGTTTCATGGCCAGGTCTAATTGCTAATCCATTTGAGTGAACGAGGAGATGAAATTTACAGCTGTGTTGCAATAGAGGGAATAATTATGCGTGAAATGAGTTTGGGATCGTGACAGTTGGACTTTCAAACAGGCACACACACATATACACACATATACACATGCACTCATATGCACACGCACACACTGCACTCATGCTATTTAAAAAAAAACATCCACATATACATGTTGTATACATGAACACAACAAGGACAGATTAAGAGGTGTTTCAACAGAAGAAGAAAAATCCTTGCAAAGCAAGTTATTGAACATCCACTGACAAACATACAAAAGTTTGCTTTCACATGACTTTGTGGTCCAAAGTGGTTCTTTCATTGGAAGCCAGCATTAATACACAGCAGCAATCCAATCGGAGTGTTGAAACCTGGAGTGGCATAGCTGGGCTTGATTCAGTCAGGAAGTGCCTATAAGCATGCATGTCCACATGCACTCGGCCTGATTGAGTCGTAGAACCGATGGAGCCGGTGTGATGGAGAGCACAGGCTGAGCTGAAAGGGAGGAACACACAAGCTCCCTTCTCCCAGATTAATCATGCATCCGTCCACAGGAATAAGAGTATTCTATATAAAAACACAAGCCGCCATTCATCTGCATCTCCTCCCAAAGATGCACTGCAGTTTAATTAAGACTTACAGCCTGAATGTAGACTCTGACAGCTGGTTTATATCCGGCCAATTAAAAACCTCAGTTATCCTTCCTATCCTTGGCAGCAAGGCCAACAAACACAGCAGCCATTCCTCTACCAGGTCCTATTCACCCATCCGTCCCCCTGCTCTGTTCACTCTGTTGGAGCGCTCTCATTAAACGTTCCCTCGGTCATGGTTCTCCTCTCGTTTACTCACCTTCTACACCACCAACAAACGTATTCTCTCCGCCCTGCGTCAGTATGGAATGAGTCTGGAGAACATCCAAGTCGGTTTTGAGTCCTCGTTTCTGTCACGATGAAGCCGAACTCATGTTTGGCTTTGCGATGTTTTCCCTTTGTCGCCTCATTCATCTCCCAGCTAAAGAGGGATGAAAAGGCACAGGGAGGTGGAGCAGAGGGAGCAGAGGAAGTTTTATTCCGCTCATCTCCACGGAGACTCTGCTCTTTAATTGGCTCTGTAATTGTGTTTTTGAGCTCCCATTGATTCAGCACTCCCAGCCCTAATCTCATTAGCCCCTGATTTGTGAAGGACAGTAAAGCTGGAATATTTTGGGCCGCAGCCACGGGTCATTTGGTTTTATAACCTTGATGTTCTGACATCGCACACTTCATTGAGACAGTAAAGATTTACCATGAAACACGGTGCCACAGGGGCTCCTGCTCCTCCAATTTCCCTCTGTAATTAAGGTGCTGCTGGTGGACAGTGCTGAGGGCTCAGCCAGGCTGGGGCAGGGCCTGGGTAAGGGGGAGAAAATTGTAGCTCATATGTTTTACCATAGTTAGACATAAAAATGCCCCATTGGGCTATAGAAAAATGTAGCTCAAATGTTTTACCATACTTTGATTGATAGATAGATAGATAGATAGATAGATAGATAGATAGATAGATAGATAGATAGATAAATACTTTATTGATCCCAGAGGGGAAATGAAGGCATTACAGCAGCTCACATCACAAACAACAGTGCAACGTGGTTGTAGTAGTCTGTTGCTAAAGGAGCTTCTCTGCTCTGCCACAGTGTCATGTAGGGGACGGGAGGGCCAGGAGTTTGTCCTCATCCTCCTATAGGCCACCTCCTCCACAGTGTCCAGGGTGACACCGAGGACAGAACCAGAACCTTTCCTAATAAGCTTGTTCAGCCTCTTGGTGTCACTTTCCTTGATGCTGCCCCCCCCAGCATACCACTGCGTACAGCACTGCACTGGCCACCACCGACTGGTAGAACATGTTCATGATCCCAATCATGGTTTGGGTCATCATGTAATGTTTAATATAGTTACAGTATGAACTTTTGAGAAAGTATGGTGTGCTATATAATGCTTTATCTTTGTTGTGGTGGTATACCTTGTCTTGACTCCTTAAGATAGTTGAAATAATGTAGTTGTCTTCATAAGAGTAGAAGTAGGTTGATCAGGAGAAGATACAGTATGGAGATGGCGGTAAACCAGCCTAATAACCAGTAAATTAATTTACCAGTGATGTACTTAAGACTGTGGTATTACCAGAGCTACAGATCTCATCAAATGGAACAGCTTTAATAATTTCAACTCTCCTTGTCTGAATTCAGCCTCATCTCTTTTCAGATTGTCAGCCATTCATTTGTGAAAGGAGGGAATAGAGGCATTTGAAATCATCATGGTCCCTCTGCTCCTTCCACTTACCAGTATGTTCTTTGTCTTACCTCCCACTCCATTTTCTTGTAGAAAATGCATCACCAGCCAGGCACACAGTGACTTTATTCATGAAGAATAAACTGTCTGGTCCCCTTGGTGGGTGTGGGTGTACAGTATATGGGACGATGTTGAAATATACAAACTGAGTGTTAACTGAGCTGCTTCATTGACGTGGAGCCATAACAGGATATAACTTACATCAAATGCTTCAATCTTAAGTGGAATCTTTAGAGGGGAGAGGATGTGTATGACAGAGAGACAGGGAGACAGGGAGATAATAGGGTGAGATCCAGGCTAGGTGAGCAGAGTAGGAGAGATCAGAGGGCTTTCTACTGTATGTCAGTGAGATGAGGTGTTATTCTCTCGTCTGCAAGATCAAGAGAAGAGGATCGCTGAAAGAGAGAGAATCTCTTCCCTTCTGCTTCTCCTTCCACCGCTTCTACATTCCATGATAAATGAGGACATTTTCTGAGAGCAAATGAGAAAGAAGCAGTGTCTTAGAAGACTAGAGGGGCTGTAGCTGAGAGGTGGGAAACAGGAGCAGGCCCATTTTAAAACACCACAGAGCTGTGACTAAACATGGAACTAATTGCAATGAGTCCAGAGGGCCAAGCCTCCAAAGACTCTCCTGACTGCCTTCTTCATACTCTCATACTTTTTTTTACTCTTACCCCTTTATACTTCTACTCTTTTTTTTACTCTTACTCTCATATTTTCTCTCTCTCTCTCTCTCTCTCTCTCTCTCTCTCTCTCTCTCTCTCTCTCTCTCTCTCTCTCTCTCTCTCTCTCTCTCTCTCTCTCTCTCTCTCACACATACACACACACACACACACTATAATGTATACAGTGGTCTGGTATGAGGTTGGGGTGAGTAAATTATCATTCCACACACAACTGTTGTATAATTCATAAATACATGAATCTTCATTATATCTAACATTCATATAATGATTTTAACATACTTCACACGTACATACAAAGATATTCAGCCTTGATGTTTAATAGGGGGTTAAACAGTCGTTTATGAATATGTGTGAATTCATATTTCTGGGTGTATTTGTATTCAATGTGAATGAGGAGGAGTTCCCACTCCAAATGTTTAGGGTGGGAGGGTACCTCAAAATAACTGTTTATAAAATATGCTGAGGCATCTAAACTCTCCACAGTGTCTCCTGGGAAATGTTGTTTTTCCTTGCTACCACTGCAACACCACAGAGCCCCACCCCTGTCACCTCCAAAGCAACACAAAGTAATGGTAATTAAAAACAGCACCATCACTCACCCCCTCCATCTCCCCTCCAACCCCCAGCCTCATAAACACTGCAGGAGGCACGCACCATGCTTCATTAATATGCAAATTGGGGCTAGGCCGTGATCACAGTGCTTTACTGATCCCGTTATTAAATTAATTTCCCCAAAACGAGCCGCAGGAGCTACTGAGCTAGTCGATGTGTTTTCCTCCTGTCTGCGCATATCAATGAGCCGTTATCAATTTTACATTCATCACAGCAGGAGGATGTCAGCCAGGGAGACAGAGGGGACTGTCTGAGTGCTGGCATCACCATCCCACTCTTGTCAGCAGGCCACCCCGCTCCTCTCCTCTCCGCACCGCAGTCACAGTCACAGCCACTCACAGGACCGTCCATCAGCCCGGACACACTGGGACACACTGTGACACACTGTGACACGGTGGGCCACACAGGACCCCTACTGGCCCCATGCCCTGCTCCCCGCCCTGCTCCCCGCCCTAGCTCCACTCACAACCCACTTTTCATTTGTTCACTGTGGCAGCTTAGCTATATCCAGAGGGAAGAGTTGATCAAGTGGTTTGCAGTTGCAGCAACAGGTGTTTTCAGGCCCAAATGCTGCAGTCACAAAGGAGCAGGTTTGCCTTATAGCACTGCACTCAATGGGATATGACTTGGGATACACTGGTCCCAGTTACACACACAGGCACGAATGTACATTCACATGCAAGTGCGCACACTCACGCAAACTCACACCCACACACTCTGCATGCAGGGGGTGGGCGCCAGAAGTACATGGAGTACCCTTTGTCCCTTCAGTCAATGGATAGCACAATGCTAACCATTGCCCTACTTTTTTACTTTCTCTGTCTTTGACACATAAGAACCCCCCCCCCCGTCACACACACACACACACACACACACACACACACGGACACACACGGACACACGCACACTGTCACTGTCTGTGCCACAAGCTTTTGCGAATGACTGACTTGCTAAGGTCAATTCAACAAACACAGGGCAAGACAGGTGAAATGAGGGTGTCCTCCTGGGTTGTGTGCGAGAAGGGCTTTGCTGTTTGTTTTGCTCCACTTCCTTTATTTGTGTCTGGGTTGACCTTGGGCAAAGGCTCGAGTGTGGGGACATCAGCAAACCGGTTAGCAATCGTTAGAGCAATTACTAGGAAAACATGGGGCCACAGGGAGCAATTATGTGCTTTGTGTTTACAATCCTCCACTAGAGACCTGTGAGGAACAAAGAAGCGAAGAAGAGAGGGTGAGAAAAAGAGGAAGGGAAGCGAGGACAGAGGAGAGGAGAGAACAGGAGAGAACATCTGCAGAGACAGCAGGTGAGGACGGTGGGTACAAAGGAGAGTGGGGAGGAATTTTAAGAGCATACAGCTGCATAAGGGAGAAGAGTATCGAGGAGCAGTGAAGAGCAACGAAGGAAGAAAACAGCCAATAGGGTCTCTTCACCGAGCATTACCATCCTCTGTAATAACTTGTCTTTTCAAACATTGCGTTTCAAACCTCCAGGGCATGAATTTCAAATGGTTCTGCTTCCCCCTCTTCCTCCCCACGTATCTCCGTGCACAAGAGCAGGCCTGGCAGCAGAGCTGTGCTGAGTCCGGGCTGATAAGAACGAGGTGGAGGAGGTCACTGGGCTCACTGTATTGAGACATCTGGTCAATTCAATTTCCTTAAGGACACTGGTCAATCAGAACATTTCCTGTCATAGCCAACTCCTCATGCCCTTTTGTCTCTCTCACAGGGGGAAAGGGATGAAGAGGGAGAGAGGGGGGGGGCCTCTGCAATGGAATCTTAATTTCCTGTTTCTGCCAATTGTAACCAGTGATTAAACTGTAATGGCACCTCAAGAGAGAGAGTGGGGAACATCAGAGAACAGTCTTCACAAACATATTCAGCAAAGCTTGAACACTAAGACAAACAAACTAACACCGCGGGGACAGGGGCTCTGTGAGAAGAGTGGAATCAGCAGCTCCTAAGCCTTTTCATTATTCATACTCGTTTGTATTTGCTCAACGGAGCGGCGGCACACACACACACACACACACACGCCTTACTGTGCACTGTGGATCCCCATGGGAGAGGAGGACTGGGTGGGAGAGTGAGGCTGAGGGACCTCCGTGTCTCTAAGAGAGAGGTAGAAGGGACAGGGGAGAAGGGACAGGGGAGAAGGGACAGGGGAGAAGGGACAGGGGGAGAAGGGACAGGGGAGAAGGGACAGGGGAGAAGGGAGAAGGGACAGGGGACAGGGGAGAAGGGACAGGGGAGAAGGGACAGGGGAGAAGGGACAGGGGGAGAAGGGACAGGGGAGAAGGGACAGGGGGAGAAGGGACAGGGGAGAAGGGACAGGGGAGAAGGGACAGGGGAGAAGGGACAGGGGAGAGGGGACAGGGGAGAAGGGACAGGGGCGGAGGGACAGGGGAGAAGGGACAGGGGAGAAGGGACAGAGGGAGAAGGGACAGGGGAGAAGGGACAGGGGAGAAGGGACAGAGGGAGAAGGGACAGGGGAGAAGGGACAGAGGGAGAAGGGACAGGGGAGAAGGGACAGGGGGAGAAGGGACAGAGGGAGAAGGGACAGGGGAGAAGGGACAGGGGCGGAGTGACGCCGCTGAAACAGGAGCCCTGCAGCTCTGACAGGAGACTAGGACCCTGTGATCACACGTCAACCTGGAACTAAATGAAAGATTTAACGTCCTGGCCTACTTACAGCAAACACAGCCAAGCATTGCCTTGTTATTTTAACGGCTGGAGTTAAATTTTTAATGCAGGCATATGGTCACACTATATTCAACCCACTTGCTCCACTCCCTTCATCTCTTTTCTCTCTCCCCACCCTTTTTCTCTCCTTCTCTCTCACCCCCTACCTTTCTCATCATTGCTCCTACTGAGTCGTGGTGAGAGTTTGATGAAGCCATCTGCACTAGTGGCAGTATAGAGGAGTAATGATTAAAGGAATGACTACTGTATTATTAGGCCTTGGAATGGACAGACAGCGATGATGGGTCATACTCTGCCAGTTGGAACCGTGATGCATAGCACTGTGGAAAGCTGTGATTTCTAATCTGGAAGGCCAGAAAAGTAACTGTATACTTCTCTCTACTTCTCTCTTCTCTCTACTTCATCCATTTAATTTCTATAATAAACACCGGAAATAATGCACCCTTGAAAAGTTGCCATATTGGAGAAGTTTGATAGTTATTTGTTATTTTGAGCCTTGAGAGCCTTAATGCATACATCTCTATTCTGGAAGAGAAGCCTTTGGCATAGTTGTGAATTATCTCTTCATCGTGTGTGTGTGTGTGTGTGAGAGAGAGAGCGAGAGAGCGAGAGAGCGAGAGAGAGAGGAGAAGGAAACATAATAAAAGCATTTATCTTCCTTTGGAACAGACTTAACTGAGGAGGAAAATCGATGCACAATCCACATAACTACTTCTACGACTGTTCAACTGCATTGGCCATAATCACAACTGGGATTTTATTGATGACGCAAAGGGTAATGCAAATATAAGAGGAACATTTCTCTAGTAATTTGTTGATTAATGAATCCTGTAGATACAGCTGTTTATGTGGTTGCATAATCAATACTATATGCATTTTGGCAGCCTATACAGATAAGCAGTTCAAGCCCAATGGAACAGCTACAGTAGGATTAAAGTGTGTTTGGGGACTTAGAGAGTGGATGATGAGAAACAGGTAAATAAATCCTCCATTGAGGCAGTGAAAAAGGAAAGCGAGGGATGAAAGAAGAGGTAGTGATGAGCGGGTCTAAAGGAGAAGAAGAGAGGCTGATGAAGTGATTACAGGGTTTAGAGGTAGAGAAAGGGAAGGGATGGACTCCCACGAAAAGCAAACAGCTTTGGATGCAATGATTCTTTTGCTCATTTCCTTCTATTCAAAACTCAGACTGGTCTTTCCAGGACAATGACGATACTCGCGTACATATTCCAGCAAAAAGCAAATATATGCAACAAGTTTCTCTCTCACTCACTCACTCACTCTCACACACACACACACACACACACACACACACACACACACACACACACACACACACACACACACACACACACACACACACACACACACACACACACACACACACACACACACACACACACACACACACCCTTAATAGGACACATTAGTGGAGTTTGTTCATTATCTAAACACAAAACCCAGCTGAAGAGTGGGAGGATACTTGAGGCCTGCAGTTTCTATGGAGATGGTGCCTGGATCACACGGCGAGGACGGCAGGCACAGACAGAAGCGATCAGAGGTCATCCTTTATTACATTTCTCATCAGCCAACTGTCATTCCTGCTATCTCACACCACGTTACCCTGTGAAGATGTTGGAGAGGAGCAGATTTATGCAGAAGTGTGTGTACCTGCTTGTGTGTGTGTGTGTGTGTGTGTGTGTGTGTGTGTGTGTGTGTGTGTGTGAGAGAGAGAGAGAAAGAGAGAAGGAAGGGCGGAGGGAGGGAGCAACAGAGGCGGCAGACTTGAACAATGTCACTCAGGGACTCTCTAGAGCTTTATTACCCAGACAGCAACAACAACTCAGCCATGAGAAAAGCAAACATTTCGCACAGGTTTTTCCTCCTCTGCCTGCTCCCTCCCCCCACCCCCCACCCCCCTCTCTTCCCCTTTCAGCTTCCTCCTTCTCCCTCTCTCCTTCCCTTCTTATCTCTCCCTCCTCACCCTGTCCCTCTCCCTCACTAGCTGTCTTTCTCTCTCAGAGTTGTCTCTAACGTTGTCAGTGATGCTGTAACCCGAGTGAGGGTCACTGCTTTGAGGCTGAACCTCCCTCTGCATGGCTGACAGGTTAGCAGAGAGGGAGGAGAGAGAGAGAGAGAGAGAGGATGGGTCAGGGCTCCCTCTTGCCCAGCAGGAGAGAGGGAGAAAGCAGGGAGGAGGAGGAGGGCAGCATGGAATCTTGAGAGTAAGCTTGACATCCAGAGGTCTTCACAGAGAAGACCGAGTGTAACGGAATTCATAACACATCAGTCCAGCTTCCAGTCCACCACAGTGAAGACATGCGCCACTGCCAGGCCAAGCTGAAAGGAACATGTGAGTGCATGTGTCTTGTATGTGTGCAGTACACCCATGCATGAAATAGAGTTTACAGCAGACCTGACTGAGACCTGACCTGACATGTGTGCCTTCCACAATTAATATCATACACACTTGTAAATATGCATAGGATTAGAATCGTGTCAGACACACACGAGTGCACGCTCTGTGTGTGTGTGTGTGTGTGTGTGTGTGTGTGTGTGTGATACATCTATAGGACTCGGGGGGGGGGGGTAATGTAACCAAAGGCATCCCACTGAGCTTCGAAGTGGGTGAGCAGCAGAAATGCGAATGGGAGAGTGTCATGGTGCAGCAGATGAGTGAGAGATTGAGGTCGTCCTGCCTCCTGATCTTCATTATGCGTTGAGAGACGGAGGCAGTCTGTGCAAAGCCTGCCACTTCACACACTGCCAAATATCTCATCAGTATCTCCCACATATTTCTAAATGCATATGACATTATTGGGACATATTTCATTGAAAACAGCAAAAAGTACAAAGACCTCCTTGAAATCTACTATATCAGGTTTAGTGGTGAAAAACACAGAATGACGTTCCAGTCATTCTTAAGTTATTTATTTATATGTTGTATCTGTATATCGTAGTTAATTCATAGTGTACTGGTGTATTGGTGCTATATGCGGCTGACATATCACTTTTATTACTACGTAATTTGTATAATGAAATTCATTAACAAATCAATGCAGATTAAACAAAAGCTGTTCTGAAGTATTCATTACTCTTGACTTATCTGTCTGCTCTCTGGAGAGTTGGGACTAATTGATCAGATTTGGGTCATCGCCATAGGGTTAGTCTGGGCCAAAAGGGGAAAATTTGATTATGTGTCAAACTCCGATCCTACCCCTGAGGTCCAGAAATCTGACTAAAACATGAGCAGCTTCCATCTGCCTACTGTGATAATTTACATACTGGCATCATTTGCATACATACAGCAGTACACAACCCCTGTGGCCCGGCCCACCAGTCAGCTACACTGGGGCTCAATACTGGCAGGAACAACTCTTGGCTTCACCATTCTCATGACTTAAGCTACCAACAGAGACCTTACCTGAAATATAACCAGATTGCTCACTTTCTGTAGATCTGTGATCATTCTTTCTCTTAATAGTGAAATATGTCTGAGTCCCCGTTCATATTCCTCTCTCATGCTCACACATACATACACGCACGCGCACGCACACGCACACGCACACACACACACACACACACACACACACACACACACACACACACACACACACACACACACACACACACACACACACACACACACACACACAAGCAGGTCCACAGTAATGGAGTAACGGATGGCAGGTGTGCTAGATTTCAGTGTGCCTCCCGGGACTCAGGAGATTTAATTAACCTCCCAGCTGGCCTGTTCCCTCTATGCACATCAGCAGTGAAATATAAAACATGCATATGGTCCCCTGCTTTTTAACACACCTTCATAGAAAATAAATTACACGCATGGGCTACTGGAAGCCAACTTTATGCATAACAATAATCCAGGGCTCATGCTTATGCCGACAGTGCAAAAATATGCAAAAAAAAACATCTTGTATGATACGTCGGCCCACAATACCAGACAAAGACCCTCCATTGCCTCCTTTCTTAGTAGAACAGTGACAACTCCACCCCAGCCACCAGCATGGCATAATGGCTTTGCCCATGGCAAAGCCATTAAGCCATAATGAAGAGCATATACCGAATGTGGACCCTTAGAAATTGCCACAGTGCATGGTGCTGTAACTCACTGTAATCTCTCTCCACAACACACGATACATAAATCATAACACCAGCCGTTATTGATGATACTCTTTTCTATTTGTGCGACTGTGAGCAACTTTACCAGCACACATGGCTTGCATGGAGGCAGGTACGTCTAATTGAATTTGGTTATACATTATAGATAAGAGCTTTCTAATTATGCTGCTTCTTTCTATTCTTCATTTGAATGCATTTTAATGAAATGAGAATGGGAAAATTAATCAACGAAGGAAGCACAGGCACTGAGGATACCACTGTAGCCAACCTTCACAACTCCCTGGATCTGCTTTTGACACAGAGAGCAGCTCTTTTCCGAGGCTGAATACCAAACAAAGACCACCTGGACAACCCTTAGTTCTTTAGGCTATATCTACTGGCTGACTGGCAGCCTTAGCTCGGCCCTGAGACTCCCTGCAACTGAGGTGATTTCTGCTCATGTCAGCACTGACAGAGAAAGGGAGTAGGGAAACAACAGTAATACACCAACACAAAGGGAATCTTCATACGAGTTCTAATGGATACATGGCCAACACAAGAACAAGACAAGCTGCAATGACAATTTCCCATTGTACTAAGTTTTACTTTTAAAAGGCCTCCGAATGATTTGGCATCAGCATTCTGTTGTTGTTGTTGTGTTGCCAATGTGCCTCATTTGAATTTCAATCTGGGACGGAGAGAGAGAGAGCACGAGAGACAATAAGAGTAGCAGACGGAGTGAGAGAAGGAGAGAGTGAGGTAGAGGAGGGCGCCGCAGCAACAAGTCCAATCAGTCACAGATGAGAGTCATTTGTCTCAGTCTGGGGGGCACTCATTCAATTATTCTCTAACTGTTTGCCTTGGTGGAAACAGAGACACACCAGCGCTGGTATTGATTCATTTCTTTTTATACAAAAAAGAAAAGAAAAAAGAAGCTAGGCTAGGACTAAAACAGCCTAAAGCATAAAGGGCCGGTTTCACGGACAAGGCTTAAGCGTAGTCCCAGACTAAAAAGCCTGTTTGAGCCGTCTTAACTCAAAGCTTGCACAGACTTATCTTAAAATAGTCATAGATTTAGCCTGTTCTGGATTAAACAAAGCCGATTGCAATAGGGAGGATTAGAGCTACTCTAGGACTAAATTGAAGCTTAAAAGAATCCTTCAAAGAGGCAGGTTTAACTTCTGCTTAGTACTGTTTGTGAGGGAGCATGGATTATTTGGAATATCTAAATGAAGACCAACATGCACTACAGAGGCCAGCCAAATGAGTACTTGTAGATAGTCAATTAAATTACTTTGATGAAATAACTTTTCAAGACCGCTTTCGTATGTACAAAGAAAATGCATTGGAGATAATATCTTTGCTTGAGCCTAGACTTTCCTCTCTGTCTCAAAGAGGAAGGCCTTTACCCAATTCTCTCCAAGTTCTGATCACTTTGAGGTTTTTGGCATCTGGAATCTTTCATCATGAAACTGGTGATTTGTGTGGTGCCAGTAAAGCAACTGTAGAATAGTTCACAAAGCCAAGCCAACTATAAAGTGCAATTTGTTTTAGTAGCGTTTTTTTCATACTCACTAACGTTTTTTTAACTAAATATTTTTGCCTCTGCCATTGTTTTGTCTCAAGATTCACATCAGTAATGGTGTTTTCTATTCCATTCCGGGTTTTTACGAGCACCATTAGACCAACAGCATGGTTCATACTTAACCTAATGAGGCTTAACCCAGGTGTCTCATTTAGGCTTACTTATCTTACTCCAGGACTCCATAGTCTCCGACTAACTAAGCCAAATTTAAGCCATGTTCATGAAAGCTACTTAAATGTCAGAGTTTAACTAGTACATATTAAGTACACTAGTAACCCATTATGGCCTACTTCTGGCTTAATCTAAGCCCTGTGTGAAACCGGCCCAAAGAGTTCTTATCTAAGCCACTGCAAACAAAGACTGCAATGCACAGTATCAGAGAAAGAGTACACACACATGAAGCAGTAATTAATGATTAGTATATATGTGAAAGTTGAATTATAGTAATAAGTGTGTATGTGTGAGTGCATGTGTCTGTCTGTCTGTGTGTGTGTAAGAGAGGGAGATGGAGAGTAAGCTGTGTGGGACATTGCAGTAAATCGTTAACTCTGAGAACAGCGTAAATTGCTGACTCATGTAAAGAACAGGAGCCCAATTACACCCGAGGAATGCCTGGCACCCCTCTTGTGATTGAACTGCTGTTTGGGCTTCTAGCAGCAATTTGTTATTTCAAGAATTTTTTCGGAATGTGTTCAAACATAAAGCAAACGTCTGGGGTTGAGAGGCTGAAAGTAGTGCTGTGACAACGAGCATTTACACTCCAAATTAAGCCCTTGCTCATGTTGGCAGTTATGTTTCCTCTGAATGTTTTCTTTGTGTTTGTGCCCTTGCGTTACCTACAAACTTTTCCATCACATTTACTCTGCAGTAAATAGGTCTGGATCCAGAGTGCCCAGCTCTCCCACATTATAAAAAGCATAATTCAGAGACCAATGCTGAGAAAAGGCGACAGAAGAAGTAATTTGTTGTGAAAATGGCCCACGTGTCTTTATCAGAGGGGGTTCTAATAGGAGGAGAGGTGGCTGCACTGACATGAATAGAACTTTAAGTGATGATTCTCTGGAAAAGTGACTTCAGCGTCTTCATGCTGCCACATGGTGCGGCATCTACAAGTCTGTGTGGTGCGGAGACTGAAGGCTGACGTGTGTCTGAACATAAAAAATTAGACTTTTTGCAAAATGGTGGCAAAGCACTTCAGCAGAAAAGATTGTAGCAAACGTGCATAAATGGATACACTTCAAATGTTGAGCTTGGAGATAGGAGGTTTACTGTGATGGCTGGGTTTACTGATTGTGGCATACAATATGGACCCATTTTACACAGCAAATATAGAAATTCTGCATGCATGTACTGCCTTATAACTCCTTGGATGAATTTTGAAATGGAGTAAATTGCCAGTGTATGAAAGCTGCATCCTAAATCAGGTAGTCAAATTGGGTGACAGTCCACAATGTGTGAGTAAGCCATGATAACATCATTAGTCATTAAATATGGGGAATAGTATAATCTGTTGAATGGCATAAAGCTTTAACCTAAAACTAATTTCTTCCCCTCTTGCGTTGTGCTTTGTCTGCAGAAAAGGATATTTGTGGTGTGATTTCTGCCACGTAAAGCCGGTGGATGAGTGGAGTGTTATTATTCAGATCACACCAGATGTACTGCTGACAACAACAACAACCAACCGCCCCGCCCCCCCCCCCCCCCCCCCCCACACACACACACACACACACACACACCCCACACACACAGGTCCCACTGCTGCACTTCCTCATTCATTGCTATTCAGCCGCTCCTCCATCTCCATTTCTTTACGATTCCCTCTGCAGCTTGGCCTGTATAGCTACATAGAGCACATCCCCTGCATTTTCAAGACACAGGCAGGAGAAATAACAGTGGGAAAAGTCAGAAGACAGGAGTGGAAAGGCAGTGGGGTGGGCAGTACAGATCAACAGCCTTCATGACTTTATGGCTCCAGGTACAAAAATAAAACAGAAAAACAACTAATTAGTGGAGGCTGGTGGAGGCCGAAATTCAGAAGACAGGCTCATTGATATCATTCCTTTCCATGCATTACACTGACCCAGTCCTTCGATTTTTTTTACCTCCACCAGCTTCCACTGGAACACACAGTCACGAGCCACTGACTGACGAGGACCACACAGAAAAAGACCCATAACATCAGCGAAACCTTCAAGTAAATGATTTGTTTGTATACTTGCATATTTCAAATAAAAATTAATTATACAATTTCTGTGTCACATTTTACCTGTATTGCCGGTATTCTAAGTTGCTTAACTATAAAGCTAGCAAGTATGTAAGTAGATTGTGCCTCTACGGTTCACAAAATCTCCATGAAGTGCAATGTAATGAAAAGAGCAGCCAGTCACAAGATGTCTAATAACTTCCTGATCTCACTGTAGCAGAAATATGTATAGTAGTCCTTGCCCTTCATCTATCCCAATGGTGGGGGGGGGGGGTTAGAATAGAAGAGAGAAAAATGAAGGAGTGTGGTCCTGGAGATTGACAAAAGTAATAGGAATTTTTATCAGAAATGGATGGAATGGTGAATATGACCTGAATCAGGAATTAAGAATGTTGTAAAGGAGGGCATTGGTGAAACATTCCAGTTTGAAAAAGTAGCTATAAATTCAAAGCATGAAGAGGAAATATCAAATTTGCATTTGAATTTCTGTATCCATTCATGTGATAATCAAGAATGACTTCACTTGCAGCAGGGATTGTTTAATTAATGTGGAACTGTTTTCAGAACATGTACAATTATTCCATTTTAGATAGGCCAGTCAGACTGCAGTCCTAGCCACAGGGCCCCATGACTCTACCACCCCTAATACAAAACTGAGCATTAGGCTTTGCATATTTGAAGCACCGGCATCACCACGGAAATCATTATTAGCTGGGAGGGGATCTATCAGCATGGGAATGGAGAAAAACAAACTAATATGCAAAACAGAGGAGCAGATAAATAAATATATATAAAGTTACAGCCAGTAAATCTTTGATGAGTACCAAACTATTCTTCTTTCGGCAGGAAGGCATCTGGGTATTTTAATCATCAAGGAGTTTTTGTCTTCTTGGTGAAGGGTTGATTTACTTTATTAGCTGGTGGGAAAGAAATGAATAGAGGGAGGAATAGATGTGTAGAGAGAGATGCACATTGCAAGGGGGAGACAGCAACTGTGCGAGAGTGTGTGAGTGTGTGTGTGTGTGTGTGTGTGAGAGATCACATGCTTCCTTCCTGCTCCCCACCCTTTCCTCCCCAAACATGATGGACGTCATTGGAAAGGTAAAGTGACAGCCATGTTTAATTTCCTTGCAATAACTGAAAATTGAACACAGTGAGAACAGGGAGTGACGAGGCTTTTCATCAAGAGCAAGAGCACTAGACAAATAACCTCACTGTAAACCCACCATGCCACAGAAAAACTCACAGGCCTGTCAAAAATGGATTAAACCAACATGCATAAACCCATACGCTAACGGTACATTCAGAACTTATAGCACAGACACATACAGAGAGACATACAGACACACA
Organism: Argentina silus; assembly: GCF_951799395.1. Classification (NCBI taxonomy): domain Eukaryota; kingdom Metazoa; phylum Chordata; class Actinopteri; order Argentiniformes; family Argentinidae; genus Argentina; species Argentina silus. The sequence continues at coordinate 6,839,944 of NC_139663.1, forward strand.
GACTAACCGTAACCCTAACTCTTTTGAAGTTCTCCTGTATTAACATTGTCTTTTCTTATATGCCTGACAAATACACTCACCAAACACTTCAGTAGGAACACCTGTACACCTTCTCATGGTGGAGGTGGTGTAATGGTGTGGGGAATGTTTTCTTGGCACACTTTGGGCCCGTTAATATCAATCTATCATCGCTTGAATGCCACAGCCTATTTGAGTATTGTTGCTGACCATGTGCATCCCTTCATGGCCACAATTTACCATCTTCTAATGGCTACTTCCAGCATGATAATGCACCATGTCACAAAGCAAAACTGGTTTCATGAACATGACAATGAGTGCAGTGTTCTTCAGTGGCCTTCCCAGTCACCGGATCTGAATCCAATAGAACACCTTTGGGATGTGGTAGAATGGGAGATTCACAGCTTGAAAGTGCACCTGAAGAATCATGTCATCATGGACCAGAATCTCAAAGGAATGTTTCCAACATCTTGTGGAATCAATGCCACGAAGAATTGAGGCTGTTCTGAAAGCAATGGGAGGCCCTACCCAATATTAGTATAGTGTTCCTAATAAAGTGTTTAGTGAGTGTATGTTTACATATGAAATAAGCCTGTGTGCATCGCCTCTGTAGATAGCCCAACAAATAAATACCCTAGTCATATTGATAAGAGACCCAATACCAATCATGTCTCAAGGAGGAACAGCGCTAAGTTCTGTCAGCTTAGAACAACACTGAGATCTATTTTCTGAACCTCTGACTGCAGAGATGAAAGTGTTTCAGCAGAACAGGATGAATATTTATGCAGAGGCACACGTGGGAGCACTTCACTCAGCAGCTGAAAGCCAAATGCAACCAACTCACTCTTCCCTCTCCTCAAGCCCATACACACACAAGCGGCCGTTCGTACGTTCGTCTGCTCACTCAACTCTCATCTAACCCAAACATGGAAGTCTCACTCCACCACTGTGTGTACGCCATGGGTCTTGTTCTCTTTTCACAGCACAATGCAGTCATATTCACTCTTGCTTGAAAACATTCCTTTGAAAAGTCAGAATGGCTCCTTCCACCCATGAGTATGACTTACATAAAGCCAGTGCGTTCAGAGGATATTCACAGCTTGGCGTTTATACTCAGCTCTTCTGGAATGAAAGGGAAATTGAAGTGCTTACTGGGCCTACTAAGAGGACCCTTAGCTGGGACACAAATTACTTTTCTGAACCACTGCATCTAACATGGCATGAGTGAGCAGTGCTTAAACGCTGCAGCCATATTTACCAGCCTCTTAATTGGAGAGCATCTCTGACTGAAATACCCTTTAGTTAACCGTCCTAGTGATGGGCTGTACTCCAAAGCATGTGAGAGTTAAATGGATGGTGCAGAAAACGCACCGGAGTGACAGGACTACCACGTTGATTTTTCCACATTGCACTCAAGTACAAACGATGTAAGTTAAGCTCTATTTAGCTCTATCCCACAAACAATGAGAGAGAATGGATGATTCAGGTCTGCAGTGCTACAGAATGAGACAACCCACTGCACAGTCAACCCACTCAAAGTAATAGTGAGTTTGATGCGTTTCAGAGCCCAGCTTGCCAGGCAGTTAGTGGGATATGAACACTGTTTGTTTATTATACCAAATCTAAATGGTCTCCGATGTTTTGAACAACAGTAGCACTCACTCCCTCTACAGTGCTACTCCTGGAAACAACTTAGTTCTGGGCATTCCTCCATCCTGAGACACACAGAAAAGAGAGAGAGAGAGAGAGAGAGAGAGCGAGAGCCACAGCACACGTCCAGCCACTCTGCCCAGCCTGCTCTAGTCCTCATCATCCCTGCCAGACTCACTAGCATTCCCCAGGCGAGTGTTGGCCTGCCTCCTCAAACTGCTAGAAGTAGAACGTGTGCCTTCTTTTCCATCTCGCTGCACAGCCAGGAGCTACATCTGCATAAGAGAATGTTGTCACTGCCGCAACCTTTGACGGAACTAAAGCAAAAAAAAAAAAACGTGTTCCCCGGTGATATTAAAAAAAGTGGTATGTATGAGAGGCTACTGAAAAACGTTTGGGGACTTAAATGATGGTGTTCTGTGCTTTCATTTATGCTCAGTTGGTTCCAATGTTTTCTTGGACATAACAGTAATGGTTATTTGGCCCCTGGCCAGACAGTTGTCATGTGCCCTGTATGTGTCATGTGTCCCTGTATGCATGACTGTGTCATTGGAATGGTTGTATTTCTGGGGGAATGGCTAGGAGGAGAGAGCACACATCAAGAGGGTGGCCAATTAGCAATGTCAGCCATTCAGAATTAAAATGCCATAGTGTGTGGGGTCCTTATAAACAGAAACTATCAAGAGACTGCCAGGTAGACGTCTCCTCGAACAAGAGGGCAAGTGATATGTCACATGACATCTACACATCCAATAATTGCAATTATGCAAGGGAAAAGAGCGAGGCAACATCAAATGAGAGCTTGATGAAAGCTGGGGAAAAGCAGAGCGTGCTCCTCCAGAGATGAGCACTAGCCTGCGGTTATAAAATCAGATTCAGGGTCTTCAGAATGTGGATTTTGATGTGATTTCTTCACTAGAGAGTTTTGTTTGATTGCTTTTCGCAGGGGAAATCATTCAGCCTTGGAGAAAATGGACAGTTCTCCCGACTATCCAAACACACATGCTATCACCCTCAGACAACTCTCTCCAACTCTCTCCAACTCTCTCCAACTCTCCCTGTGCTTCTTTTTAAAGAACACATTCATGGGTTCTAAGCACTAGTTCCTCTACTTATCTCCCCTAAACACCACTGTTCAACTGCAGCTCTTCCCAGTGAGAGGAAGAAGAGAGGGAGACTTATTAAAGAGAACGAGTAGACCTTAACTGGAATGAGTTGAAAAATGCCGTCTAGCCAATGTCAAAGATGTTTGCTTTTGCTCTTCCATTATGGACCCAGGGAGTAGGCCTGCACTTAGTAGAGTAAGAGAGCTGGCCAACATCTTCAATTAGTACAAGTCTGCTGATGTATGGGGGCACATTCTGCTCTCTGAAACTTCCTGTTCCCTTGTGATTGGGAATGGCAAGTTCCTAGCAGCGTAAGCTTGTTTAGCTAAACATGCATTTTGCTAACAAATTATACACTGAGCACAGTTCTGGAGATAGTGTCACATCTGTTTTGGGTCAAGCTTTGAACTGCCAAACAGATGCTTCAGCTCACTGTGATGGGTAGCAAACTGCTGACAAAAACAGAGTGGGTGCCGAGCCTGGAAGAGCACTGGATTAGACACCTCCAACCTACTATATCTCACCTGGCATCTCTGTCTGTCTGTGAATGGCCCTTCATCTCTGTCTGCTGGGCCTGTTCATGGCTGAGGCTAGTGATGGAACCTGTGATGAGAATCAGTGTTAGTCCAGCGAAGAGTGCGTCTCCAAGCTGGTGACATTTAATCCATGCTAATGTATCACTACTCTGGCCTACAGCAGCAGACATTATTGGGTGGCAGGGGTTTCAAAATTGACCGCAACCACAGACAGATTACAGTTGACAGGTGTGTGTGTGTGTGTGTGTGTGAAAAGTGTATCTTCATATTTGAATAACAAAAGTGCTTCCGTAAAAGAGCTGATTATTCGTACCTTTTACAGTTGAAAGAAAGTGGGCACAGTTTACTGTAGTACTAAGACATATTTATGAATGTATTTGAATACCTTAGGGGTTGCAGGAACATCACAAAGCTCCATCAAACTTTCATTAGCATATTTGCTTCATAAATAGTGCAGCAGGTCAATGTTGCTGCATCCATTATGTGCTGGTGAAAGGAGAAGTCAGCACTAACGAGGACATAACAGGAGGTCCTCATGTATACAGGGCTAAACCTGTCAGCAATGATATTTTCACAAAACTCTTCTCAGAGCCCTGGGGGAAGATTTCCCCTTATCTCCAGAGATAATAAAAACAGATTATATTAATTTTTCTGTCAGTTTCTCCACAGACTCCGTGCATCACAGTGATTGATTTTCTGCTTATTCGTTACAGGGACAAATTATCAGCCTAGGGCTTCAGGGGCATAACTAGAGGTGTTACCAACAAATTGCAGTTGGTGCAGTCTGTCTGTCCGTCTGTCTGTCTGTCTGTCTGTCTGTCTGTCTGTCCCACACAAGGGGGATGTTGACATCAAAGCGGTCACACATTTTTTGAGAGAGCCCATTGATTTCTACTGTCACTGGTGTGGATACTGGGAGAGTGAATGCAAACAGTGAAGAAAGAAGAGGACAGCCAATCTATTTGACAATATCGAACCACCTTCATTCTCATCTTGGACCAGCTTACACACACTGACAAACCCCCCGTTCAGCCATCAATGGGCTCTCTCAGAAAATGTGTGACCGCTTTGATGGCAACATCCCCCTTGTGTGGGAGACACAAAAGGACAGAGTAGTCAAGTTTTCCAGAGTATTGATTGGGTAGGGAGATGCCACTGGTGGGGAGAACAAAAGTCATACACTGTTCTATCCTTTCATTGTGTGGCTCGACTGAACTATAGAACACCTGTTTCTGCTACACCTTCATTCAATGGAGCCACGAAACAGAAATAACATAATAACCAACATAATTATGTCTGATAACCTTGGACTAGACTGTTTCTGTTTGTTTACTAAACCATTGCCGGGAGAGGAAAACAGGAGCCCGCTGTGCTGCAGTCATAACAGCACAGAAGAAATTGGTGCTCGAAAAGAAAAAGAGATGAGGACTGTGTTTTGAGCGACTCTTTGGCCTTTTCTTGCCTCTCCATCCCCCTCCCTCTCCCTTCCCGTACTCCCAGCACTGAGCTCTCTAAGGCCCATGACCCATCAGTCCAGCTCAGACCTCTGAGGGGCCATCCATCACCAGGGCCGCACTGTAGCCTGGGGATAGATTTCCGCTCCCCCAGCTGACTCATCAATCACTTGGGGCTCCCCTGCATACCCAAGCAGGCTGGGGAAGGTGGGAAAGGCCAGGCAATGTCACACCTACCACAACCCCGACAGGCACTTCCAGTGTGGTTACTGTATACAGGAGAATAAAATAAAATGTAATGAACCATCTCAGGAAGACTCAATAACATGTCATTCAATCCTCTACATATTGGCTTCTGATGAGACTAAATAACATGTAAGCACAGACATTGTAAAACTCTAGCACTTTGCTGCAGGTATTTTCTTTCAAACAACCAAAGATGTGATTCAGTGATCAATGCAGTGAATGAAACGGGTGGAGCTAACCAACTGATGCAAACCGATGCAAGAAACAAAGAGACCTGAGACAGCAGAGTAAAAAGACGACAATCAGACATACTACAGCGAGACAGGGATGGGGCTGATGCAACAGCATAGAAACAGCATGGTATGAGGTTGATAAAAAGTAAACTAGTATGAGGGTGAAGATGTGGGGGTGTAGTGAGCTACACAACCAAAGGGCATTTATAGAAGTGGTGGGAGGGGGGACATAACAAACAGTACAGCTGCTGAAATATTCCTACAGAGTTAATGGGAGATACAAGGGTGAGGGGGGAGGAGGGGGTTCCTGTCACTATTCATGACAGTGGAGAAGCGGAAGTGTCAACTCATCCAGAGCCAGGTGTCCCCTCGACGGTGGCTCCTCCCCCCTGAGTGACTGACAGAGGGGAGAGAGAGCTGCTGCTACAGACACGCTTGCAATTAAAACCTCTAATTAATCAGAGCTATTTAAAGAAGCCCATTCATCCCCCTCGGCAGGCAGGCACACAGACAAGAGGGTAAGATAAACTGCAATGTTCTCTCTGATTTACCTTTTCTCCAACCCCCTTTTGGCTCTGCTGTTTTCTTTCTTTCAGTGGCTTAGTTGCATTCAGAACAATTGCATAAAGGATGATTGGACCTGCATTGGTGTGATTATAGAAAAATATTTCGGCCAGCATAAAGAGGTAGTATACTATTAAAGGGATAACGTTTCATTTTCGGTTTCAGCATAGCAATTTCAGAAATGTATTGTGTTCTAGAAATCAGTTTTATTAAATAATGTTGCATTTTATGTAAGACACCACTGTCCACTCTAGAGAGGGAACATATGTACTACCACACACAACTGTGAAAACATTTAAAAAAAAATAAAACAAGTTATTTTTTTATTTGGTCCAGTGTCTATTTTTCCTGAATTGTTTTCTAAACAAAATAAGTAGTTTACAGAGGTGGAGGTAGGGGCAGAGAATTACCAATAGAGATTAATTACTGAGTATCATACAATCCTCATTCCATTCAAAATGATTTACAAAAATTCATTAATAATCATCAGGTTGTTGTGATCTAATGGATAGGCAACATTTGAACAAAGACTTACCTCACAAGTTAAAAGACTCATTTGGGAGGTAACGTCTTTCCTTACCCATTAGTTCCATGTCCCTTTGAGAAAAACCCTGCCACAAACATGTAGGTGTTACAAATACTATTATCAGCGCACCAACACTCTCAGTAACCATGACAGCATATGCTAGAGAAGTAGTCATCTACCTCTCTGGACTCATGTGTGAGGCTTGTTTTGTTTGTCTATTGATCTTCAAATGAAATGACCTCAATAACTTGAATTATCATGAAAACCCAAATCTTTCTTTTGAGGAGATGTTATAATCAAGGACATTTTTAAGCACATCTAGCTTTTCCAGCTCACACCTTATTGGTTAATTCATTCAATGCCTTGGGAGCCTTTATTACTTTATTATATTGTCTCTCTACAAACACCTTCTCACAGAAAGAGCAGGACAGGGAAATAAAATCAATAGTAGTTCGCTGATTGTTTGCCCAGATGCAATAGGGCAACATTAGAACTTTAGGCTATAGAGGTGGGCACTTTGCCCATATTTTGCTATCTATCTATGACAACCGCGGTTGCATGGAAAAGAAGATTTCAAAACACTGAAGTTCCTGCTGTGATTCTGTACTTTGTTGAATGAGTTAGAGGTTGGAAACCCACTCAAGAATATATTTAAACCACTGGGCCAAATCCACCCACATCTTAGCAGTGAGGACGAAGATGTCGTTAACACATAAATGATGACAACAGAAAGGAAGTGTGTCACTATACTATCGGTCATTTATCACATAGGCAGGGCTTTCTTTACCGGCAGTCTTTAGGCAACCTCGTTTCTACCGTAGACATAGCATATCGGTTGAGACAGGCAGTCTTATGGAAAAGCTGACCTTTAACGTATCTCGAGAGTAAAAGCAGTGCATACAAATGAAGAAGCTCAATCAACTGACCAACTCCGGCAGTTTGGCAGAGTGAAGTTGCCAGCCGAATGGGTTTAGAAAATAGGCCTAATACAAAATTCCCATCTCTGCGTGTTCCGACCTTACTCTTAATTTTTCATTTAATTGAAAACGGAAAGGTCCAAATACACCATCACGAGGTGAATCAGGTGGTGAACGAAGTAAACAATCAGTGTAATTTTGTAAATGCAGCATCTATCTGTCAATACGCACCATTCACTCAAGTTTCGTCAAAATTGTCCCAGTGGTGTCAGAGATAAAGCGAGTGACATAAGAACGGACAGAGACCGATCGATAGACCCCTCCCCGATTTCATCTTGGGGGACAATTATGACCAAGTCGTGAACAGGTGTGGGATCGAGACGCATGTGCATGCATCTATTAATTGATGAGACATTGAAATAACCAAATAGCCAATATTTTCATATGCATTCATTTCATTCTAATCTTGTATGCAAATGAATGGCCTACATAACAAAATACAAGTTAAAAACCGCTAATAACCACAGAGAGGGAAGAGGATGAGGAATGGATATATATTACCATGTAGAAATGTAGCAAGTTTGCCACCTGCTGTAAAAATACTGTATGCACATGTACTTGGTATAGATTTTAGTTTTAGTAAGGGCTAACTTGCTTCATGTTAGAATAAAAAATAGGCTTAATAATTAGCTGTCTCAGTTAATAGGTGACCCTGAATGGTAACATCAACAAAAAAGGATACAACCACTTCAACTTTGAAATGTGCTTTCCGTTTATTGAGTCTTGAAAACAGAAGACATTTGTATGTAAATATGGTATATATACACAATGCTTTTAACCAGAAAGGCACCTGGACATGAGTCAGTTTCGCATGAAGGACAATAGTTCTTCTTTCTGGCCCAATGACACAATGTAAAACAGGACAGGGGTCTACACACACACAGAAATGGAAACATTCTTTTCACAATACACTCTTAGAAATCTGCTCTCAACATTACAATCTTTATTCATAAGGTTAAAAAGCTAATAAGACAATAGTGGTGTTGTGATAGCTAAAATATATATTATTTATTACATAAATACAAGTCTTAATGTTGCACATTATGTCTGTTTCATTGTTATTGTACATCTCACCTGTGGCCACAGACAGTCAACTGTATGTTTGCAGGGAAAAAAACAGGACTTACCTCCCTTAATATAAAACAAACCTTTCATCAAACTTGAATCCTTATAGTAACTTACACATACTTAATAAATTATATATTTAATACAAACATGGAATTATTTTGCCATTTAGAATCAAGAGCTATGAATGCGCCCTCATATAGACCATTATTGCTATGGTTCTAAACTCAACTGTGATGAAGATATGGCTGTGATTGTCTGAACATTTCTGCATTGCTATCAGTGTGTGCATGTGTCCCTCTAAGATGTCTCTACTGTCAAAGTCTTTGGCCTCACAGATATACTAATAACTCAGATCACAATGTAATAAACTCCCACAAATACACTCACTCAAATGCATGGTATTCGCTCCAAACATGGGCATAACTGAGGAATGTCTGTACAAGTGAGGCTCTACTGTTGTTCAAAGTAATTCAGTGCCCTAAGACATGTAAATTGAGACATTATATTTATCTGAGCTAATGTTCTAAAACTAAGTCAAAAAACCTGCATGAAAATATGAGGAAGAGTGAGAATGTAATCGGTTTACATTCTATGTGCATGAGAGTGATAAAGAGCAGGTATGGTTTTAAAAAAAAAATAATCCTACTAATTTGTACTGGTGTCACACTTCCCTGTGCTACACTGATGGCAGCACTCTCTCCTCCCTCCTCTTCCTCCTCCTCTCCATTCTCAGTCCTGCTAAGATATTCATAATCACAACCACAAATGCACTGTGTGATAATATCTCAAGAACCAATGTGAAAATGTGTGGTTTGGGTAACTAGGAGACGAACTGGTACAGTCATGTAAGCCAGGAGTGAGAAAAGCACCACTGACTTCTCTGCTATTGTCACCTGAGAAGATTTTTTTTTCTCAGGTGACAAATAACACGGGCACGTCTCTGTAAAGAAATCAAAACAACTTGCGCTTGGCCTTAGTTTTCTAATGGACACAAATGTGGTCGCGCCCAGTGCTGTTACTTCTTTCTGATTGGTCCCATGGGAGAGCAACAGTGTTTTGAAATGATCATCTGTGATTTGTAGCCATTTCCACAAGCCTTGAGGGGTGTGGGGGGGGGGGGGTCTCTGTCACTTGCTGAGTGTGATGCTGGCGTAGGAGGTGGGGATGTAGCCTTCGTCTCCATTGGTCCTGCGTACCCGAGTCCAGCCATCACCTTTGTCCTCTTCCACCACAGACAACACCTCTCCCTCCTGCATGGAGATAGTCCCCTCACTGGCACCTAGGGGGAGAAGAGGAGAACATGGAGACTGGATGGAAGTGTTGTGTGTGGTCATAGACAAGATGAAGACATATTCACTGATCAGACTATGCAGCCATTGTGACCTATCCAAACCTACCTGGAAAGTTGTACATGGCTGTACACTGTCCAATGGGAGCCGAAAGGTCCTCCTCTTCAAAGTCATCATCAAACTCAGCATAGATTGCCTGGGAGGGGTCAGTGGTCCCCTCATCAGAGTGGGCTCCATCAGGGCTAGAGAGTAAGATACAACCAACTGGTGTTAGCTACATACATATGATTTCATTGTGTACTTGATAGTGAGATGCATCTAACTTAGTGAGCTGCATCTAACCTGTATGCCTCATGAGCCCCATTGTTGTTGAAGGAGTGGGACGAATAGCGCAGTGTGTCCCCTCGACCTCCTGCCTCTGTCAGCCACGACTACAATATAAAGCAAAACAGGGTCAGGAAGTACCCACAGGAAGTGGGTGAGTGAGTGAAAGAGAAGCAAACATGCATACTCCACAGAACACCACATGTGAATCTCTGTCTGTGTAAAGAAGGATGTGTTTACGTGGAAGTGAGTGGGTTGAAATACCCTATTGGAGGAGAAGGGAGGGACTTTATTACCTCATACTTGTTGAGCTCTCCCTTCAACCTCTCCATGTTCTGGGTAGTCTGGCTGATCTGTGGGGCCAGACTGGCTGGGTCTCCCATCTGAGGGTTCTTTTCATAAACATCCTTCATCTTCCCCAAGGCCTCACTGGAGAGACAGGGAAGGAGAGAAAGTGAGAGATGGATTAATTAGTTGCTGGGGATATATGAATCCTCTGCTGAGCACACGGCTTGATAAAAAAAAATAAAAAAATAAAAAAATAAGACCACTTCCACCCACCCACACGGTAGGAGTGATTGTCACAGAGATGGTTGTCAAAGCAGAGTCACTGACCTCTGATCCACTTCCTTTTGCAGCTCCTTGCCAATATCATCTAGTTTCTGTTGTAACCTCTTCCTGCGCTGCTCAGGGGGGAGATGGGCAAAGTCCTCGGTCACGGTGGGCTGAGAAAATGCAGATAGAGGGAGTGTGACTAACACATATACACACACACACACACACACACACACACACACACACACACACACACACACACCTATCACTATTGATTGTGGTAAGAGAAAAACACACACCCCACACCTCTAGAGGAAATGCTCTCTGCTCTAGTAATGAAACTAGGCAGGGTGAACAAAATGTGCATCATTTTAACCAGCCAGTGAGCTGAACCCAAGACCACCAACATTTTCACCCATGTATTACCAATTCCCTATTCCATCCCATTGACAACACACCTTTAATATGTTATATATATATATACACACACACACTCACTGAGCACTTTATTAGGAACACTATACTAATACTGGGTAGGGCCTCCCTTTGCTCTCAAAACAGCCTCAATTCTTCATGGCATCGATTCCACAAGATGTTGGAAACATTCCTTTGAGATTCTGGTCCATGATGACATGATTGCATCACGCAATTCCTGCAGATTTTCAGGTGCACTTTCAAGCTGTGAATCTCCCGTTCTACCACATCCCAAAGGAGTTCTATTGGATTCAGATCCGGTGACTGGGAAGGCCACTGAAGTCATTGTCATGTTCATGAAACCAGTTTGAGACGACTTTTGCTTTGTAACATGGTACATTATCACAACATTACACCACCTCCACAAGCTTGGACTGTTGACACAAGGCAGGTTGGGTCCATGGATTCATGCTGTTGGTGCCAAATTCTGACCCAACCATCTGTGTGCCTCAGCAAAAATCGAGATTCATCAGACCAGGCTACGTTTTTTCCAGTCTTCAACTGTCCAGTTGGTGAGCCTGTTCCCACTGCAGCCTCAGCTTTCTGTTCTTGGCTGACAGAAGTGGAACCTGACGTGGTCTTCTGCTGTTGTAGCCCATCCGCCTCAAAGTTCGAGGCGTTGTGCATTCTGAGATGCTTTTCTGCTCGCCACAATTGTACAGAGTGGTTATCTGAGTTACCGTAGCCTTTCTGTCAGCTCGACAATGTGTTTCCGTCCGCAGAACTGCCGCTCACTGGATGTTTTTTCTTTATTGTACCATTCTGAGTAAACTCTAGAGAATGTTGTGCGTGAAAATCGCAGGAGATCAGCAGTTTTAGAAATACTCAAACCAGCCCATCTGGCACCAACAATCATGCCACGGTCAAAATCACTGAGATCAAATTTTTTCCCCATTCTGATGGTTGTTATGAACATCACCTGAAGCTGCTGGTCCGTATCTGCAGGATTTTATGCATTGCGCTGCTGCCACACGATTGGCTGATTAGATAATTGCATGAATGAGAAGCTGTACAGGAGTTCCTAATAAAGTGCTCGGTGAGTGTATATAATATGTTAAATTGTTTACTTGACCACTGGATTTTGTACCAAAATGTCAAGCAACTCGATTTATCATGTGACAGAACAGGAAACAGTGAAACAGAGAAGGTGCAGTAAAGGCCAACATATTTTGAGATTTTGAAAATTAGATGATGCTACTTCATATCTGTAATCAATGGCTCAAGTGAGGTCTACAGTGCTGTAACATCCCTTCGCCACCAGGTGGCCACCTCTTCAACTCTAATTCGAGAGGACATGTTTTCAGCTCTCGGCAACCAATCATGAATGTGCTGGCTGTGTTATGTGCTAGCAGCCAAACTAGAGCATGAACACTCGAGCATTGATTTGTGACGGTCGACAGCACTGCAGTGAAAACGTGTGTAATGTCTAAGAGAAGATGTGAGAGAAACCCTTTAACACCCCCACACCACCCGTATTAGCTTCATTACCGTGCTCCTCTCTGGGGAAAACTTCTGAGGGAAAGAGAAACAGACAGCGTGTGTGGATATCTGATTGGCTACACAATGATTCTGTCTTTCCACTCAATGTTACAGGGATCAACATTGCAAATTAGTTACGTCAAACTTTTATTTGCAGAATTCAGCGTTTGCTGGAAAATTAACAATGGGTTCATCAATCATAAACAGGTTTAGCTGAGGCATCTGTGAGATGGTGTGGACCCTGACCCCCTCAACTCTCAACCTTAGTGACTCACCGTTCTCCTGAGGGTCCGGAAGGAGGAGATTCTGGGTTTGACTGTCTTATTGATCTCCTTCAAACAGTACGACAGGGGGTCCCGGCCAAACTTGGGGGAGGGGGGTCCGTTAGCAGGTGAGGGGGCAGGGGGCATGGAGAAAGGTGTGAGCGAGGAGGGAGAGAGCTGGGGCAAGGGCAAGACCAGGCACAGACACCCAGGGGGTATATGCAGGGAAGGGGTGGCATGAGGGAGAGAAGGAGGGGAGGGGAGGGAGGATGGTGGGGACAAAAACAAAACAGATGACAAGGGAAAGAGAGAGACACTGTCAACACCTTAAGCACACCAACACAGCGAGGAAGACAACACTGGAGCAACCCCAGCATTAGGGGCCCAGAGGCACAGGTCAGGAGCGTCCTACACACAGCACAACCCAGGCTCCAACACCAGGGCCACAGCAGCCTGACACCAGCAGGCAAACACAAGCCTGGTGAAGAGTGGAGTGAGCCTCTGTAAGGAACAGGGTTGTGACAGATTGGAGTTGACTAATGGGCAGTTCCATTGGTTAAACCCAATCGGTAGGCTACATTAAATGGCCATGTTTTGCCCACTGCTTCTAAATCATACATGATTCTGTTGCCTGAACATTGGAGGGTCTGTCCATCCTTTCAGAGCATGTCAGTGGCCCTGCACTACCTTCCTAGCAAACATTAATAGGAGTCTTCGATTGCAAAGTGATACAGCAGGTTATCATAACTAGGCCCTTCAGTTTGTCCAGCCAAATGAGACATTCTAAACAGACTGAAGAGTGAACAAAGATGAATGAACCCTAGTACATATAGCACTTACAGGGTGGCTACTTAGAGAAAGGGGAGTTCTCTATTGCTAGTGGGGACTACTAAGTATTCACACTCAGTCACTACTTTACACTGGTATGATAAGTGTTGAAAAATGTCAACATTCCTTACCTGAAGAGCGCAGGAAGGTGGGGGGGGGGGGGGGATGCTAGTCAGATCTATCAGACAAGTGGTCCGTAAATCTACTCAACTCTAAGGGGATGGAGGCTACATTACTATCATTATGGGAATGGAGGCTATTGTGGTTGAGTGTTGAGGAGCTGAGCACTAAGGGACTGCTGGTTTAAAGCTCTCTATGCCTGAGGGTGACCAATGACACAGAGCAGTGCATCACACACACACACACACACACACACACACACACACACACACACACATATACACAGGACGTACGGATGTATTAAAGGACAGGATTGGACAGCGGAGCCGACAGGACATGCAGCAGGAGGAAAGTGCTGGAAGAGGAGGTGGAGGGGAGGAGAGAGAGGCCAGTGTTGCAGCTGTGTGGGTAGGGGCAGGGTGTAACCTAGTTAGTTAGTTTGCACTCATGATTCATGTCTAGTCTCCTTTCATTCATTTTGGACTGACTCAGGAGGCCAGCTAAAGGGGGGAACTATTTGTATAGACTGTTCCCAATCCCAACAGGTAGGCCAGAGTGATCCATGATCTCCAATGAGGTGAAGATCCATGATAGTTTAGAAAGAATCCAGCAAAAACATTGACCATTTCTAAAACATTAGTGGATGACTTGACTTGATTGAACCAGTAATCCAGACTTCCCTTATCATCTCTGGTAAGGTTGTCATTACAAAGATGGCATTGTCATGTGACTCATAATGATATATTATAGGCAGTATAATGGCAACAGTGTGTTTTGTGGATGCCCATAGCAGAAAATCCAATGTGTTTGTGCCCTGTGCTGATGAAAGCACAACCACAGCAGAATGCTGCCTGCCAGTTGACCTATTGGAAACCACGGTCACACGCTGCAGAGAGAGGGGGTGGACAAGGCTTATTCACTCACAGCCAGGGACAGCCATGCAAAGACCTATTCTAGAAAGGTGTGTGTGTGTATGCGTGTGTGTGTGTGTGTGTGTGTGTGTCAGCGAGATAGAGCGGAGGATCATGCAATATTGAGCTCTGGGAATTAGAAGGTGTGTGTGAGACCACAGCTTCAGGACCATAGTGACATCGCCAAGGAGGGGGATTTCCAAGGCTCTGACTCTGCCTCAGTCCCTCTGCCCCTGCAACAACTCACACTACACTGACTGGCACTGTCTGTTGATGGAAGTGCACCTTGGAGCACTGATCATCTGACAGACAAATACATCTAGAGGAAGGGAATAATCTGTGGCTTTGGCATAACAACGGTACAATGTATTAAAAAAAAAACATTTTAAAAATTGTCTATTCCCAACGTAAACATGATTACTCAGCTAGTTCAAACTCAGACACAGAAGCAGAACCGTAGGCCAAAACTAGCCATTGGCATGGTGGCTGTGAGGAGAAACATACCTTACTCTTCTTGCTGAACAGCCAGAAGGGCTTGCTCTTGTTCTTGCCCAGCAGGTCCAGAGGTCCTTTGGGGGTACCCAGGGTGCCCAAGCTGCTGTCTGAGGAGGCACGGTTAATGCCCTGACTATAGTCTTCAAATTCCAGGTCACCAGGCCGCTCAAAGCCAGACTTGTGCTGCTCTATAAGTGCCATGGAGTCCTGCACAAGAGCACAATGAAAAAACAATAACCATCTTCAAAAGCCTTTCTCTTTTTGGTGTCAGTCTTCATGGGCTGGCATGTCTACTGTATGTATATGCCTGTGTTTGTTGGCATGCCATGCAGTATTGGCAGACTCACATTCCTCTCATTGACAATGGTGCCAGCTTTAGTGATGCCCTCCAGGCACTTCCCAATAATGGGCATCACATGTTTCTCTGTGTCCGCGAACAGGACGTAACCCTGTGTCAACTTCCTCACTCGCCTCTCATCCATGTCCTGCAATTTCTATAGAACACACATACAGGCCATCACTCAAAACCTGACACAGTTGACAGTCAATTCTGACGGATGGTTTACAGGGGTAACATGGGTTTTAATGTTGGCCAAGCACAACAAGACAGGTACTTCTAAGAATAGGTACAAAGCCTCGTCAGGCAAACATCTGCAATCAATTATTTCAGGAATGAATGTAGAAACGTTATCTGTGCTCTGGTTTGTTTGCTAGTTTATGCTCTGAAATAAGAATGCAAGAGTGACAGGCTCTCACTTACGTTGAAGATAAGTGGCATATCACTAAAGTAGAACTGACTCTGCTCCTTGTTGTACTTCTGCAGCTGTGCGGCGTAGTCGTTCTTACACTCCTCCGCTATGTGTGTACGCATGTGTGCCTGCTGTTTGGCCTGAACACACACAAAGCAAACACACAGTTCAGACTGGTAGCTCAGATACCAGTGCTTTAGGGGAAACAGAAAACATGTGGGGTTTTTTAGCATAACAGGTATGTGTGTTTTTCTACACAACATTTGTGTAGGTCTACCTTCTCAACATCTGCCTTTGTGGCGTTGATGTCCTGGTCAGTTTTCTCTGCGTACTGCGCTGACTTCTCTGCTTCCCGCCATTCTCTCTCAAAACGTTTCTTACTCTAATGGAGAGAAAGAGAGATTCCCATGTTCATTTTAGCTCTATCAATACTCTGAATGAAATATGATAAGACACTTCTGCTTTAGGGCACTTTTATGAACATTTTCATAGCAGGAAAAGTAAAAGAACGCTCTATAGAGTCATTACTGAATGTGTGACTTGAACAAACTTGAATTCTATGTTTCAAGTCTACAGTAGAGAAACATACAGAGGGTAGCAAAGGACAGAAGTACTAAATTCTGGTCATATTCTGGTTTAAAGGGTCTGCCAAACTGTTTTTACTGTACACAAGTCAAATCCACCTGACAAGAGACTACACTCACAGCCATTCACATTCACACTAAACAAACTCTCCCCTTTCACTGATGTAACAATGCACACACACAATGGACAGAAAAACAGGGACAATATAGACATGCAACTGACTTCTTTGACAATTACAGACAATGAAGAGCAAAGACAAAACATTGCCTTTTGACCGAACAGGAGGAGAAAACACAGAGAGGAGGGCTTCGATTTAACCTTTGGAAAAGGGCACATTTGGGAGAGGGCCTGACTTACACTGTCAAGCTGCTTATAGGTACTCTCCAGACTCTGCTGTGATTTCTTGGCCTCCGTCAGATGCTGCAGATACCCAGAGAGAGAGAGGAAGAGGAGAGAGATTGAGAGGCAGTGGGCCGACAGTACAGAATAAACAATGGCCTCCAAAACCACAAAACAAAATAGATGATAAACAAATACCAGTCTGTCTGCTTGGAACATGATGTCTACTGTGAGTCTCCATACACTGCTGCTGTGTTCTACATTCCAGTGGGATGGGGCCAAAGCATTCCTCTCAGAGCATGATGATACAACAACACTAGTGTGACCCCCCCCCCCCTCTCCACAAGACACCAAGCAAGGCTTCCTTCCTGCCACAACAGTGGAACCTACACATCTCTGCTCCTCCTTCTCATTCATGCTAACTGCCCTTCCCTTTCTTTCTTTCTCTCTCCCTCTATCCCTCCATCCCTCCATCCACAGTTCTCTTCACTCCCCCTCACTATTGTGCCACTTCTTGAGCTGATTCCACCCTGCCTGACCCCTTCCATTTATCCCTCCTCCCGGTGTGTGGTGCTCTCTTTCTCTCACCGTCTTGCGCTCCTGCTTCAGCTCATGCAGGTACTTGGTGAGCTCAAGGCAGATGTTCATCGTCATGTTCTCAGCAATCAGCTCCCTCTGCCCTGCGTAGTCATTCATCTCGTTCAGGATGTCCAGGAAGGACTGGTGGTTGGAGAACCTGCAGGAGGGGAGGGAGGGAGGGAAGGAGCGGAAAGGAAAGGCAGGGAAGGATGCAAAGATAACTGTAATGCATTGGGGCACTGATAGGCGGTTACACAAACTGCCTAAATAGCAAATGTTAGCCAGGTAATGATAGGAGCTCCTGGCTTCCTTATTCCTGCTTCCCAGGGAGTAGTTGCAGTCATTTGCATTGCTCTCAATCACCACAGGGAGACAGCATTGCCATGGCAACACCCATGTATAGCGAAGCAGATTTAGTGTTGTAAAGTGTTTGAAATAAATTGTCGTGTCAGTAGTAATTCATCATCTTATGTTTTTTTTCCTTCTCTGTACCTGTGGAATCTTTATGATAGCATTAATTTCCTAGTCATACACTGTACTCATATGGTGTACATTATACACATATAAACAGTAAAACAGTATCTCACCTGCACTCCTGTTCCTCTTTGCTTCCACGTTTAGGGTTATATTTCTTTGTCAAGTTTCTGTGAACATTGCAAGAGGGAGAAAAAGCTAGTGAGTTGATTTGGGCGCTATATCATTTGTTGTATCCCACAAATGGTATAGCGCCCCTCCTTGTGTGAATTGGTGACAATTATTCAAACTTATGTTTTGTGGATTCATGAGAGAGAGAATAAAAACTAATTAATTATTTTTTAATTTATTGGACATTAAAATGTGATGGCCGCCTATGGTATGTCAGATAATGGACTGTTTGATAGGGAGATGCACTGATACACAACATGGATTTTTTTATAGGCAGAGGAGGGACATTTATACTGATAGATGTTGTTGGACTATACTTATTTGGTTACAAATATGCAATAAACCTGTTACACAACTGGTTTCCATATTGATATAGGCCAAGTGTCGGTATTAAATTATGCTGCATAACAGCCTTCACTCATAAAATATTATTCCCAAATTCTTTAGGCTAAAGGCCTACTGCCTTAGGCTCCACTTCTACAGCTGCGTTGGTAGCCTGAGTTAGCAGAACATTAGTGCTTATTTGGTTCATTACCAGTCTTGCTTCTTACAGCTTGGCATTTATTTAGTGATTTGAGGTCCTGTAGGCTGAAAAGTTACCAGAGCTTGTAGTGCTTATTTGATTCATTTTTAAGGATTTGACAGTATTATTTGAAAACAGACAATCGGCCAAACGGTGCAGTCTGAAATGAGTTGTACTGTCCTTTTTGCACCATGTTATGACGTTTAATGATAACAGCCTTCACGTGATGAATCGGCATCACCTGGACAAAACGTGTGACATACAAAAGAGCAGACAGAGACCAATCCATAGTCCCATTAATAGTGACAATTAATATGAGCTTACAATTTATTTGGCAAGTCAGTAAAAAGCTCCAACAACAACCTATATTGTATATGTAACTGGTTCATGAATTTAAATTATCAATAAGGACCACATACTATTTTCTCCCTGTAAGTGAGACAAGTGAGTGTCCACAAACAATGTCGATCTTTAATTTGTTTAATATGGAGGCCAACACCAAACTTCATGTTAAAATAGCGCTTATTCTCCCTTCCTTCAATCTCTCTGACCACATCCTGTCTATCATGTGCCAGTCTGCTCCCACTTCCTCTCCTCTCCAGCAGAGCAGCTCAGCAGTAGTGAGAGAGACCGCGAGAGAGAGAGACAGACCGAGAGAGGGAGAGGGAGAGAAAGTGAGGCATAGAGAGGGCCATGCAGGCCCAAGCTTGAGAATGAGGGCAGTGTTTCTGAGACTGTCTAGGCTGGGCCAATGCCAGCACTCAGGAGACAAGTTCAATTCTGCCCCAAACTAGTCATAAGACTAAACATACATTTCATAAACAACACTCACTTGTGGGGCGCACACACACACACACACACACACAGACACACACACACATTTGATGTAGTGAGTGGAGAACCATGTCAGGAATGAGACCTACCTCAGTTGCTTGGCATAGTTCTGCTCTATCTCAGTCCTCTCCTTCACAAACTTCACATACTTGTCTACCAGCTCCAGCCCGGATTGCGTGTGCTTGTCGATGATGTCATATTGGTCCTGGAGAGAGGCGAAGAGAGAGAAGTATTATGTAGGAGATGGATGGATACGCTCACCATCCGATAAAACAGAGAGGGGACGTTCAATTGGATGAGTTTGACGTCATCTAAAAGGCTGTGGATATAGGCTAGTAATCAGAGTGAGGCTGTTGATACTGAATCTCATCATATCTTCCCACATGCTGTGCATTCCGTGAATTCTATACACACACAACCCTTGACCCCCAGCCATGTTATCTGTGGGAGACTTTCCTTGTGGCTTTAAATCATGTTCCTCTGCTAGAGAAAACAGTCAGAGGACACGGGGCCAGGAGGACAACCGCTCTCAGACAGGATACAGGAAGTGGTCTTCTCTCGCACTTCCTATGACACTGTGTGGACTGTAATGCTTCAGCAGGAGCACCTCAAAGAGTGACCACATATTCATATTGTAACACTAAAAGTAAGGGACATTTCTAGCCTATAGGCCTAGGCCTAGCAAATTCTACAACTCAAAGACAAAAATGACCACACAGAAATCCAGAAATTCCAACACTTGGGATATTCTGATTAGACTCAAGTAGTCTCTCTCTACTGTTAGTTCCTTTTTTGGCTTGATGCTTTATCACCACTTCAAGCACAGACAAGCCTGTCAGCGAGTGAAGATACCTAGAATCAGCCAATCCTCTCTCTCTCCCCCTGCGAACACCTCCCTCAAGCCCTTTACTGTAATAACTTTTACAGTATGGGGGAGGGGCAATCTTTGAGAAGAGATTCCTGACATGCTGGGCCATGTTGTTCTTGTCCCCTCCTATCCTTTCGCTTAAAAAAGAAAAAGAGAGAGAGAGCGAACATAAGAAACAAAAAGGCCTACTTTTCATTTATGGATTCGCAATGATGGATTTTAAAGTGAGGTGTTAGGAGTGTGGTAACACGTCAACAACTCAACTGTAAGCGTGTATGAGACAGCGTGTGTGAGACGGTTGCTCTGCGTGTGTGTCCAGACTGTCTTTTTCGATGCTCAATCAAATGTATCAAGTAAAAAAAAATGAGAGCCACAGAACACAACAGTGCCACAGTGAACAAAAAGCTGTTTCATGTGGCTTAATTTGAAGGGAAATTACACTTGACAAACACACTGATAGGATTTGTTTAAATTTGTATTCTGTTTGTAGAGAACAAAGCACCAACAAGGCAGGGAGAGAACACATCAACTGGTTGATTGATGTAAAGAGAGAGAGAGATTCTTCAATCTTGTCTTTGTTTGTAGTAAAGTTGAAACTGCTGATTAATTTCAATACCATCACTAGATGGTATTGGGACATCCGACTTCACACGCTGTTTGCCCTTTGTCTGTCATATTTGATTTAGAATTGGTTTCAACTGAAAATGTTGTCAGTCAGGGATGTTCCTTTGAGGGCCATTGCTACTTAAACTTTCCATGTGCCCCTGGTATGACAGTGTCAGAGAAAATATTTACATACTGTAAATACTGTTTGCATACTGTCTTGGCACTAGCATTTAATGCTCTTGCAGACACAGACAAAGACCTTTTAAGACACAGACACAACATGATCCAAGATAACTAATTATTTTCAATATATAGTCCATCCTTGACTCAACTGAATTAACCACCTCACTGCCTCTATCCCTAAACACCAGACCACAGACCCAAACCAAACACAAAGTCATTTCTAAAGAAGCCACCCCGGGAAGTCATCTGACAATGTTTACTCCCTTAGTCACTTTCTTTCATAAACTGTATGTATTTTAATTATTATTTTCAATTCCTGTGTGGAATACACACAGCTAACACTCACTATCAGGGTTAATGCCCATGCACTGATCTTGCACACTGAAAACTTGTCGCTTAAAATAGTGACTGGATTAACGTCAAGGAAAGCAGAGGACAGATGCCATAGAGCAGCATTGGCCATGAAGGTTACTGGCCAAACACAATAAAAAACAATTAGTCTGGGCATTGAGAAGAGAGTGGACAATGGAATATATTGAATGTCAATGTTTCTTTCCTAAAAACACAGTGCACGAGACAAAGTTTGTATTTTATAATTATTCTCTCCTGTAATCAGTAAAGGGGAGGGGATGGATATCAGCCACATAATTCCTGTTTCTTGCAAGTTTTCACAGAGAAACAACAGGTTTGAAGAAACCATTTCTCTGTTTAAAAAAGTGAAACAGATTCCCATAGGGGCAAAAAGCCAAATAAATACGATAGAATGGATGGATAGGATGTTCTGACTTCATTGAATTAGGGCAAAACTAATTAGGCTGGTGCTCCAACACCGAGGATGGAAAGGGGACAGGGGGAAGAGGCCCAGGGGGAGGCTCTGTAATGAGGTCAGAACCTCCCCACCCTCCTCTCTGTAACGCTCCATTTAGATATTCTGTTTCGGTGTGTGTGTCAGAGCACCAGAGTGGTAGCTGTCAGAAACAGAGTAGCAATGGTCAAGGCAGTATGTTCTTTGCCTGATCTCCTTGTGAAAAGACTGCCTGTTTCTAAGTTTGTCTTGTCCATTGTGTAGCCCACCTCTGTAACTCACTCTGATGCACATTAGCTGGGGATTCCATGACAACCTCTGCCAGTCAACAGCTAGGTTCAAATCAATTCATTATACTTGTTAAAACCATGTGAGTTCGATAAGACAAGAGAGCACATATCCATAAGCTATGTCAGAAAGCATTGCTTGTCATGCCATAGTAAGCCTGACGCTCATGGCTACAAAACCTGGTCCGTGAGAGTAACTGGGTTTGCAGGCATTTGTTGACCAGTGCTGAAAACACATTTACTATGAAAAGTGGTGATTAGTAGAATCAGCTGCTTTGGTGCTACACTGGAGCAAATACAGGCAAACCCTGTTGCTCTACAGTACAAGGGTGGGTGATCAAGGCTGTACTCCATCCTCCACTGTTGAAAACATACTCTGTTCATACAATGTGTCCAATGATGCAGACCTCAGGAATGTTGAAGTTCCAGTCATGGACAAACGTATTACATCCAAGTGACATCTCTACAAAAAGTGTCAATTGTGCCTAAAAGTGAGAGGTAAAAAAAAAAAATAAAAAAAGTATTCGGCGAGGGAGAGTGGTCAACCCATGCGAGGTGAGCAGTAGCATTCGGCAAGAGTGTCCTATTTTGGGGGCTGAATGTACCTCTATGGAAGTAACGCCCAAGTGGGTGACAACTTGTTGCGTAATTGCCGTCGACTGCCCGAGGGGCATGGCCCGCCAGAAAGTGGATCATTCCATAGCACAGCAACCCCGTCTCGGGACATTCATCCGGCATATGCAATTCACTCGAGTTCAAGGGACTCATCACATATTTCTACAGGACTTGCCTCCGTTGTTATGTGATTGAACACTAATACTGTGCATGACAATCTGAAACGGAAAACTATGATTTGGAAATTGATGCACAGTAGAAAACCATGATCATGTTGGCATGGCAAGTTAATACCATAATGAGCTGAAACACTAGAGCTAGGCACGAGTTGCTTTGTTTGACGACGGCGAAGTTAACCATTTTCATTCCACAAATTGTGCAAGCTAATACAGGTATATGCATCTAGCTAGCTAACCCTAGACCAGTAACGTGAACGCAAATGTGCAGTAGCACAACGCACTTTTCACATTATTGCTTGAACCCCCATAGCTACATCACGTTATAGTTGGCCAATAATTAGCAATCTACATTATTTCAAAACTTCATGAGGATAACCTGCCAAATGTTAGTGTATCAAAATAGCTAGTTATCCATCTCGCGAACTCACTCACCCAAAGATCCGTGCCCCAGTCCATGTTTAACTGCCGTTTTATCAGAGTAGAATACAAAGAAGTTCTTCAAAGTTATCCCGACACTCGGAGGACGCCCCAATCCCGCAAAGATGAATTCCAAGAACACTCAAGCACTTTGTTATCCGTTCCGTTTCTAAACAATATGAATTATTTGTCCATATTTAGATAGTTAACTAGCTAACTAGGTTAGCTAACTAGTCTAGTTAGTCTAAATAATTTTCGTTGAAAAGGAAAGAGGGATAAACTAGCTTTCATATCCGCGTCACTCCCAAATCCTAATTCTTAAAGGGACAGTCCACATTATTGCTTGGAATTTTCGCTGGTGGCAATTTTAAAATCAGTGTTGCTTGTTTGTTTTTATGTGCATTCAGTTATAAGATAATTGTTATAATATTTTGTTCACACCTGTTTTATGGATTGAAGCCATGGTAATGAAAAGGGAGTTGGTAAAATGCACTCTTTTACAATATCCTGCTAACTAGATGGCAAACTAACATTGTTAAATAAGGGTAAATATGTTGAACCTATATCTTAGGCACAGCTTTTAAACAATTGATACTGATGTTCTTGAATACTGGTCACACGTTTTCATTGTGCATAATATGCTAGGGTTGCTTTTAGGGTTAAAGTCACTCGTGAAGGGAAGCTGGAATCAGGTTTTTTTTTTTTTTTATCTACTGTACAAAACTAAACAATAATTATAGCAATGAATACATTCAGAAACAAAGTTATTTGTGGGAAAAGGGGAGTACAATTAGACAGGTAGCCAAGTTATCTAATTCCAGAAGAAACTAAACATAAGCATTGATAAATTCCTTGCAAAATGGATCCAAACTAAGCTTCTAAGAGAGAGAAAAAAATCATCAAGACACAAAACTACCATTGATCATGTACCTACAATCCTGATTCCCTTTGACGACTGGCTGTCACTCACTAACTTACTCACACACTTTAAACACTGGCCAGAGATCCTAACATTAACAACACTTTTTGTTCAAGAAAGCAGCACATGGCAATAGTGTAATTCATTTCCTTACAGTACAATTCATGATTAGTCTGTCCACTCCAAGTCCAATTTATAATCGGTTTAACATGATCAACAGTAGTCAATCCATTGAGAAAACATTGTAGCCAGTCAATGTTGAGGACAAAATGCAAGCCAAATTTGTTTGATTGGACCACCACCCCCAATGTAACATTTTGGGAAGACCTTCCTTTCCAGATGGTACTGCCTCATTTGTATGCAATGTAGGTCATTGTAGAGGTTGTAGCTCAATGCTATTGCTTGGTAACGGGTTGCATTCATAATTCCCTTTTCTATTTCTGTGGTACCTCAAGAGTAATAGCAGGACAAAAAATAGAAGAACAAGTAATAACATTGAAATCACGATGATGGTAATGGTATAATCTGTAAAGGAAGCAAGAGAGAACACAGGAAAGAGAGTGAGTTAGACCAATTCTGTTTATCATTAGATTAAGGCTATATCATTTATTCTGTCAATTGTCAAAGTAGGCCTATGTCTTAAATGGCAACGTTAATCATTACATCATGGTCAGGTTTGTTTTCATAACATGGCCCACAGTTGGTCGTAATACCTGTCACTGTCACAGTGAAATATCTGGTCGCCTTCCCAACTTTATTCGTGGCAGTGCAGATGTAATTTCCAGCGTTGGTAGACGTGGCTTTGATAATTCTTAAAGTACGCTGTCGCCCCTTAGTGGTCAAATTCACATTTTGAGCAGTGTCAGCATATGTCCACTTTAGCTCAGGAGTAGGGTTCCCTTCAGCACTGCAGTTCAGAGTCACATCACTGCCTGCAGCCACCACTGTCACTGTGTCACCTCCAAGCTGGAACTCAGGGCCATCTGAGAAGAAAAGTTACACATTTAGACTATTCAACACCATGCCTCTGAGGGATGAAGTCCAGAGCAGCTTGGTTGAGAATGAATGGAACAACTAAATATTGGCAGATTTCCTTAGTACTCGGTCCTTGAAATGAGCCAGAATAGCAATGAGCTATTTTGTTTCACATTTTGTTTATACAAGTAGTTAGACTTGAAATACTAGAAATACTGCAGCGATAACATGCTGTACATGTAAGAGTATAAGAATGAAACATCGCTTACACCAGATGTCAATATGCAGAGTGTGATTGGCTCTTCCATGTTTGTTAGTTGCAAAAATAATGTACTCCCCGCTATCTTCTCTAGTCGGACGCCCAGGGAAATGCACTTCCTTTCCATCTTTGGACCAGGTGATCTTAGGTTCAGGGTTGCCATCAGCTGTACAAGCAAGCTTGTGATTTTCCTTCTCTGTACAATTGTAGCGATCAGTGCATATAAACTCAGGGGTATCTGTTATAAATGGGCATAGACGTATTCAGGTTGAGTTATGCCAGCAGTTTGAGAGTTAAAAACAGAAGATAACAACTCAGCTCACAATTGGATAGATTTCAAACACTTACATTCCACTGTGATGTCAATGGTAGAGTTGTTGCTGCCTAGGTCATTAGTGACTGTGAAGACGTATTTCCCTGAGTCCCTCCTGGTCAGCGGCACAGAGGCATCGACCTGTCTCCCCTCCCTGTACCACGTGGCATTGGGGTGAGGGTTCCCTTCAGCTCTGCATGGTACCATGTGCAGGTTTAATCTGCTCTCCACATCAGCAAACTGTCTTGGACAATCTTTAATCAACGGCTCATCTGTAAATGGAGAATATGAGCGAGGGAGTTTAGAGTCAAATTAGACGATCTACATATTCCATTCGGAGCTACACCTGTCATGTGATGCTGTTTTTTTAAATAGACAACAGTTATCGCTAATGAAGGAGAGAACAATTGGCAAACCTACAGTGCACAGTAATGTTGATAGAGGCTGATGTCACTATAGGAGGTGGCTGTGGTCCCTCTGGTCCCAGGTCCAGTTCTGCCACACATCTGTACTGAGCTCCATTATCATCTCTACTGGGGGTGATATTAAGGCTGGGGGACAAATTCACTGGTGTCTTTCTAAGATCATAAAAGGTTTCATTGTAAATGTTTTCATTCCCTTTGTACCACCTCACAGTGAGGTACTTTACAGGAGCGACGTTCTGGATGTCACACAGTAGCTGGTAGTCTGTCCCCTCCACCATCGGACCAGTGTGGTTCAGAGGAGAGATGGAGACGCTGTCTGGGGTGTCTGTAGAGGTATATTATGTGTTAACTGTGTTATATCATCATTCTTTTATCGATAACCTGCCCTTAAAAGTTAACTATTCATGTAGGAGCCATACTAACCCCTAAAATTACTACATTAGACAAACAACTTACTGTAGAGAACAACAAGGAGAGGTTTCGTAGGCTGCTTGTCCCCAATATTAATGTAGCATTCAGGCACTATTGTCCAATCGGTAAGGTTGTCCACAGTCCAGGTGACAAAGTTGCAATTTTCCTTTAGATCTGTAGCTCCATATGTAGCCTCCCAGCCCATACCCCCATGACCTATGGATGGTGTGCTGCAGTTGACTGAGACTGAGTCTCCATAGCTCACTACCACCTTGGGAGGATGGAGCTCGAGGACAAATACTGTTGAAAGACAAGAGTACAACATTCTAGATATCAGAATGAAAGCCATGTCAAAATGTAAAAGCATTACCCTTTAGTCATAATTTTCTCTCTGCAATTGCATAGGTAATTCAAGCTTGTATCTATCATTAACCAATATCGCTCCATCTTGTGAGATAAGTGAGGGTGATCAAAAATCATTAGATTAAGTGTGTTCAGGAGTGAACAAGAAAATACCCTTTGGCACTGCTGTTGTCAGAGTGGTCATACTTGTTGAAGTCATGGATGTTGCGGAGGTCATTGGTGCTTCTACAAGAACCGTTATCAGCTTATGGATGGTCCCCAGTCGATTGGTGGCTGTGCAGTTGTAGGTGGCATTAGTAGCTGCTCCTATGACGTACAGAGTACTATGTCGCCCCTCAGTGGCCACAGTCAAATGTTCTCCAGTGTTATGTGCCCACATCGGCTTAGGAGGCGGGTTCCCGTCAGCACTGCAGTTCAGAGTCACATCACTGCCTGCAGCCACCACTGTCACTGTGTCACCTCCAAGCTGGAACTCAGGGCCATCTGAGAAGAAAAGTTACACATTTAGACTATTCAACACCATGCCTCTGAGGGATGAAGTCCAGAGCAGCTTGGTTGAGAATGACTGGAACAACTAAATATTGGCAGATTTCCTTAGTACTCGGTCCTTGAAATGAGCCAGAATAGCAATGAGCTATTTTGTTTCACATTTTGTTTATACAAGTAGTTAGACTTGAAATACTAGAAATACTGCAGCGATAACATGCTGTACATGCAAGAGTATAAGAATGAAACATCGCTTACACCAGATGTCAATATGCAGAGTGTGATTGGCTCTTCCATGTTTGTTAGTTGCAAAAATAATGTACTCCCCGCTATCTTCTCTAGTCGGACGCCCAGGGAAATGCACTTCCTTTCCATCTTTGGACCAGGTGATCTTAGGTTCAGGGTTGCCATCAGCTGTACAAGCAAGCTTGTGATTTTCATTCTCTGTACAATTGTAGCGATCAGTGCAGATAAACTCAGGGGTATCTGTGATAAATGGGCATAGACGTATTCAGGTTGAATTATGCCAGCAGTTTGAGAGTTAAAAACAGAAGATAATTCAGCTCACAATTGGATAGATTTCAAACACTTACATTCCACTGTGATGTCAATGGTAGAGGGAGTTTAGAGTCAAATTAGACGATCTACATATTCCATTCGGAGCTACACCTGTCATGTGATGCTGTTCTTTAAATAGACAACAGTTATCGCTAATGAAGAAGAGAACAATTGGCAAACCTACAGTGCACAGTAATGTTGATAGAGGCTGATGTCACTATAGGAGGTGGTTGTGGTCCCTCTGGTCCCAGGTCCAGTTCTGCCACACATCTGTACTGAGCTCCATTATCATCTCTACTGGGGGTGATATTAAGGCTGGGGGACAAATCCTTTGGTGTCTTTATAAGATCATAAAAGGTTTCATTGTAAATGTTTTCATTCCCTTTGTACCACCTCACAGTGAGGTACTTTACAGGAGCGACGTTCTGGATGTCACACAGTAGCTGGTAGTCTGTCCCCTCCACCATCGGACCAGTGTGGTTCAGAGGAGAGATGGAGACACTGTCTGGGGTCTCTGTAGAGGTATATTATGTGTTAACTGTGTTATATCATCATTCTTTTATCGATAACCTGCCTTTAAAAGTTAACTACTCATGTAGGAGCCATACTAACCCCTAAAATTACTACATTAGACAAACAACTTACTGTAGAGAACAACAAGGAGAGGTTTCGTAGGCCGCTTGTCGGTACAACATTCTAGATATCAGAATGTATTGTCCACATAAACATTATAGTGAACACATACCTCACAACAATAGACTAATAATGATCACAGTAATCACTCACCACCATGTGACAGCTTGAGTATGAGGAGGCCCAACAACGTGCTGCGGAGGGGCAGCATGCTGGTTCTTAGGTACTCCCTAAATGAGGTGGTGGGGCGATGGGGGGTGATGTTGTGGAGGGAGGATGCTCCTGACTGTGTAAGATCAGTCTTACCCAGTCTCGGTCTTGATGGGGAGCCGGTGCTAGTTTTTATCTAAGGCTGAGGGAGGAGGGTAATACCTCACTATGAAGTGAGGGTAAAAAATAGGAAACACGAACTTGCATGCGGAGCACAAAGAAAGGAAACTGTAACGAAACGGAAATGTCACATCAAACCACAGAGAGAGGTTCTCAGAAGAAAATTGACTCCTCCCATACTTGGTAGATTGATGAATGCAAGTATGGATGTACAGTATGTACATTATAGATAGATAGATTACTGTATATACTTAGTGAACCAGTCACATACAGTACATTGAGACCTATTGGCTGTTTTTTATTCCCAAAAATACATTACAGTTAAAAACAAATTCCACGTCATCAGAGTGTTGACAACCGTTAAGTCTTATAAACATTCTCGTCTAAGATATGAGAAGTTCATAAACATCATTCCTTATATATAAAGGCACAATATGAAACGCCCTGATACATGATTTCTGTGTGTACATTGCTAAGGCTGTGTCGTGGTTGAATTTACACAACTGGATTTGTACACAAATTACTACTTTCCAGGATACCCTTTATAGCCATGCCTTTCTAAAGATGTCAGGTATGGAAACTAATGGTTCTTTATCTGAGACAGACAACCAGGTCGCCCATATACTGTACAACGGTTACAGAGGAGGCTGGTGGAGGTAGAGATCAGAGGGCGGGCTCATTGTAATGCATGGAATGGAATAGGGAGTGGTATTTGATACCATTCCTAATTCCATTCCATGTATTGCAATGAACCCATCCTCCGATTTACTAAGCCTCACAGTCCCCCACACATGTGTCTTTATTATTCAAAGGCACTCCTTGTGATATTCTTGTCCATCACAGCAGCATTTCTTCATACACCCTAACAGGGTTAGGTGGGTTTGATCATCATGGTGACTTTCTTGAGGGAATAGGAGCCCCCATGGAACTCTGCCCAGTAGACTCCATCCTGGTAGCGGCTGCGGTAGTGACCACCTCGATACCAGACGCCATTCGGGTTGGAATGGGCACACATATGGTACCACCAGCCTCCCTTCTGGAAATGGGCACAGTTACCTGATGATGAAAAAGAGTGAAAAACCGCTTTGTTAATCCTAGCTGAGCAGCAGAAAAAGAAGCGATGAAAAGTGAGAGCACGGATGATCGTAGATGAGAGGGTTTACCGGAGTAAGCGTCCTTGTCCCGGTCCAGCGTGGTAAAGGCCTTGTTGTTGTGCCAGGAGAGGGAGTCTCCAGCAGTACCATGGTAGTCCCCTAGCCGCAGACGGTACCAGTCGCTCTCTGGCTCCAGGCGAAAGCTGTCATACTCTGCATACACCTGCCGGCCCTGCCAGTCCTCCATTTCCACCCGTAATTTGTAGTGGGCCTGTTTGGTTAGCCAGTAGAGGTGCTCCAGACCCAGCCAGTACTCTCCATCCAGGTTCCCAAAGCCTTGCTGGGGTGGAAGAATACAACTGCTCATTTAGGGTTACATTTAGCAAAGGTTTATTATGTTTGTCTCTGTTACACTATTCTCAACTGAAGGATAGTCTCTCAGCTGCAATACCTGCTGGTTTTATAGTTTTATAGCCCACCTTGATGACCAAAGTAAAAATAGAGCTAACATTACAGTGCACATCATCATATAGTATATTAGTAACTTGAAATGAAAGGCAAATAGAGGAGGCAAACTTGGATTATGGGACCACTAAACTCATTGTGTAGGTTTTGAATTGCTGTGCTTTTGACCGCAAAAACAACAATAATACCACTGCTTCTACACATGTGACGAGAGACCACCTTGTACTGCTCCCAGGTTCTGAAGAAGTTGACAGAACCATCCTGCCTCCTCTGGATGACGGTCCAACCTCCCTGTGCCTGGCTCTGCTCACACCAGGCCTGCAGCAGGCGGTTGGCACTCTGTGGGCGCAGCAGGAATATCCCACTGGTGGTCTCCCCCGAGTCCAGCACATGCTGGCAGTCCCGCCAGGGCCCTGAGGAACATGGACATGGTGCAATGGTGTAATCTACTACGAAGGTAGTTAGGAAACAGTGGCGAGGGGGAGCAGGTCACATAGTGGATAGAGGGGTCTGGAATTTTGTTTGTTTTAGAGCCAACGACGTCAAAGATACACACAACTTTTCCCTTCACTCAGCTTATCTGTTTACTGTTGTGGAATTCGTTCCCAACACATGTTGAATGTCTCATGTCACATTTGAGAAGATATCATGTAATGTGCGATCACAGGCAGGCTTAAACCCCAACACACACACAATGCACATATACTGCATCACCTCTCACTGACGCACAAAGACCAACGGTCAATCATACTGTAGAACAATCTTCTTGTCACACATCACATAGATAGGCTCTGAGTCATCCTGACAGTCGCACACTAAGTGATTTGCTGCTGCTGCTTAACTTTGAATTGGGAGGACCCTGTCCATCAAGTTTGCTACACTCAAACTGGTCTGCCCTGTAATCTCACACATTCCAGTTTCACAAACAAAGCATTATAGGGGGCATTGCCTAGTAATTCAAGGTTCCATAGCAATGCCCTGAAAAGGGCTGTGTTGTGTGTGTGTGTGTGTGTGTGTGTGTGTGTGTGTGTGTGTGTGTGAGAGAGAGAGAGAGCATTTGTGTCTCATTAACCGCTCTCGTCTGATGAGAACAGCTGACACTGTTTAGACATTGTTTAGGCATTCCCAGAGAGATAGCACTCCTACCAGCCGGTCAGTGACTCCCTGAGCTTCTGCTGTGTATCTGGAGTTAAAAGTAATACTGACAAAACACTGACACTGTTTCATACTCCAGGCCAGAGTGTTTGAAGGGCCATACAAACCAACCTGCTGCAATTGATGTTCCAACAAGATCAGTCAATAATGCCAGTAAACAACAATATCCAAACAAAACAGGAAGCTATGAGGTTGCAACATGGGTGTAGGTTTGTAGGTGTGAAATTACAAATAGAAACGAGCCATTCGTTTTGCTACAGGGTGAGGATGCATGGTGTTACTTTCTCACACCCTGTCTTACTGGCATTCATTTCTACACAGTGGTCATTCAGCTGAAAGCAGCTTTGATAGTCAATATATAGTTTCAAGTGATTTACCTGGAGTCTTGGTTGCAGGGAAGCTGATAAAAGGGCCATCTGTGGGAACAATGGCCATGGTGGTGGGGAGAACTTTTATCCCCTGCACATTTTCCTCCTGTGGCAGAGGGGCCCCCTGGTCTCGTTGAACATCATTTGCCATTTCCATGGACTCAGAGCTGTCATTTGTAAACCGGCTTGATTGGGTACTTGGAGGTTCAGATGTCACCTGTCCAAATGAACACAAATAAACACATTTGACTTCATTCAATTCATTGGTCTGTGTCACAGCTTGATTTTAATTGACTCTAGGAAGTCCACATTGAGTCAAATGTTTTAAAGATACAAAAAAGGTCCCCTACCTGTGGGGGTGGGGTTGTGGCCTTGAGCTGGCATTTTTTGTCCAGACGGGCAATGAACTGGCTCTGGTTGCTCATCATGGAGGTAAGGACTCCATACTTCTTCTCCAGCTCCCTGTAACTGCTGGCCACCTGCAGAACCTAGGACAATCCACCATCACAAAGCAGACAATAGGAGGAGGAGGGAACTATAGTAAGTTATTATATAGTAAGTTAGTCGATGAAGAAGTACAAGAGTAAGGATGAAGTTATATAACTTAAATATAGTTATATAACAGCCCTTATGGCCCTTATGGGCCATTTTGAAACACATGTACAGTATATACAAGTCTCTCAGTGCTCTCATTACCTGCGTGGTGGCATTAAGCAGCAGGTTCTCTACTCGCCGCTGCTCCATAACCTGGTCCTTCTTGTGGATGACCTCATGCAGTAGCTGGGCATAGAGCTGGGCAATGCGGGCGTTCATGCTACCACTCTCTTTACGTAGTGCCCGCACTTCTGTGAGCAGGGACCCCTCCTGCTCCAGCTGCCCTTGCAGCTTTTCCAGTTGTACTTTCTGCCGGCTCAACTCTGCACGTAGTGCCGCCACCTCTGTGTGGTTGGTGCCAGCAGACTCAGTGCTGACACACAGAGCCCCCTTCAATTTTTGTTGAGGAACAATGAAGGTGTATGAGCAGCGTCCTTTTGGTTCTGATGATCTGGATGGACGTTTTTGAGCGCTCTCTCCATGGACCCCCTCCTTACGCCCCAACACGTCAGGCATGATCAGACCAAGTGCCAGCAGAAGAGTCAGGCCAATAGTCAGCTGCTTCTCCATCTATCAGTTTGACTCCTCTAGACACCTTATTAACAGAAAAGATAATGAGATTGATTTGCATTCTTCAACATAAAACTTAATTCTTCAACATAAAACTGATACAACATGAGATATGAAAAGATGGTTTTACCTCTTTGAAACTACCCATTAACCTAGAAGAATATCATAGTGACCTACACATGAATAAGCCATTCACGTATACACATATTGAAGAAGTAACTCCCAGTGTCTCTTGAGTCATGAATGCTCACCAGATGTTCCCCTGGAAGGTAAAAGTACACTCAACTCTTTCTGACTGGCTGGTGTTTATAAGCAAGCAACACTGGGGGAAAGATGGTCAACAAAAAACAGCCAGAGTAAACACACACTTCTATCCCATAGTCAACATCATTTTCAGGGTCAACTCAAGCCCCCACCAAAACAACCATGGTCAACACCATAAACACCTTGACCACACAAACTCAATATTGACATCTCACACCATATTTGCAGTGGGCACTCTTCAATGAAACACATTGGCAGGTACCTATTTGTAAACCAACCCATACATCATAATTATGTAACTTAAACAGAATTGAAAACAACCTCACTTTGATCTCAATCAATCTAAAATGAGAGATCACATTATGAATTCAAACAAACAGCATTGTAAAGGGTCTTGCTGTATCTATGATAACAAACAATATTCCAGTTTAAATCTGAGAGTAGTTTATATCCCTTTAACTGTATTGAAATGAGGCATGGCACATAGGGTAATTACCTCACTGTTGTTACTAAGTGTAACCAAGAAGTCTGTGATCCACTGGGTAAAGATGAGACTGATTTCAGGTAGGTTTCCAGAGGTTTACAGCATCCGGTCTTGCTTATATGCAGTTGACAGGAATAATGGAACTTTCATAGTTCTCCCTTGACAGGGAGAAGGTCCACTGCAGTGATTGTAGTGAAGCTGTGTTACCCTATTCCCTACAGTCGGAGCCACACACAGACAGGCAAACCAAAGAAACTGAGCAACAGAAATAAAACCTCAAAGGGAGACACACATGCGCTGACACAAACGTTTTTTCAGCAATGAGACGTCCCCCTCACTTCATCCCCTGTCACAGGACCTCTAAACAAAGAGAGACATAATTACAAACTATCCCTACCTCCTCCCTTACTCTCAGCTGCCTCTGGCCCCCAGTGCCAAGCCCTCTGTCGCCTCCCTCTTCCTTGGTCCTGCTGGTCACCAACAAGCATCCTCCCACACTGAGGTCAGAATATACAACTCAGTATGACAGCAGGAAACTAATTGTCAAACCATAAAATAACATCTTGTCTTTAGACTGTGGTGTTTTGCTGTGGTGTTTTGAGTTTAGAGGGGTGAATGTAACCAAGTTGAGATGGTAAACTCTCTCCTCTAGTTCAAATCCTCCCACCCGTAGCTGGTTTACATCGGGTGTTTGTAGGTCACGTGCGTTGGCAAGCCAGAGGTCGCAAGTTCGAGACTCGGTCAGAACTCGACTCGAATTGTGGGGATACTGGTTGTTTCATTGACTTGTCAGAAACACCTGTCAAGCCAGCTGCCCCATTGCTTTTAGTACCCTGAAAAGTGTTGTCATTACTAAATGGTGAAACCAATACTGTATGTACACAAATACCCTCAAATAAAAGCTGAGAATCTCTACTTTAATCTCAGTAATTGATTTCAAATCCAAAAGAACAAAAAATGCTTCACTGTCCCATTACTTATGCAGGGCACTGTATACACTTATGCAGGGCACTATATACATGTATACCATACATGTATACCGTATATTCCCCTATCTCTGTGGTCTTTTAGTCACACATGAACCAGACTAGACTAGACCAGATCCCCCTACCTCTGAGGATCAGGGAAAGCAGATATTCAGGGAATTTAGCCTTTGCAACCTGCCATATCAACACCAGTGAGATAATGCTTCCACTGTCTGACTCATCAGTGGGAGACCAGTATTTGCTGTTAACTTGTTCGGGTTTTTGTCCCATCCAGCTCTGAGATGGTAATGTCTGTGGAAAGGCAGTTAATATACATCATCCATGGCCATGACATGACAATTTCTTCAAAATTGTGCACGCAGGTAATTGTAGTCTCAGGATGTCCCCCATGACAAGGGCCAGATTGAAGTTGCAGCATGGTATTACTCGGTGGTTGCGTAATTACCTGCATTTTGCTACTTATATAATATGTCCAGAGATTTTCTATATTGAGAAAGGTTTTGATATTTCTATTTATTTTTTATATATAGCTCATCACCACATTCAAAGGTGCAATCTGTAATTTAAAAAAAACCTGAAGCTTGCTCCCCACCACTTTTTTGGTAAACAGCTGAGGGATGGGGCTGGAGAAATGTAACCACTCTCAAATTTATAGACAGAGCTATGGATGCAAGGACTGACCGTCCATGAGATCGAAATGATAGTTTTAACCATGTTTTAAAGTTATTCAGTGTTTGTTTACAATTGCAAACAATGGAGTAAAACAAGTTAATATGTTAGCTTCTGATGGGGTAAGACAGTTGAACTAAGCTCATGAGGCATTCAAGAATCAATATCATTAATGGATGTACCAATTACACATTGCCCCTTTAAACAGTGGGAAATTCTGGGTCCAGTACAATAACTGAGAAACGTCTGGCTGTGACAATCCGATAGTACAGGTCAAAAACAAAATATACTGTAGCTTGTCGTCCTCCTCACCCACTTCTAACGACACACAGTGGGTGGGAACTAAATAGTTAGACACCTGGACAAGTCGAACGTCTTAATTTGTGGCACAACCAAGCCTACATTGAAATCTACACGTGGGGTACTGAAACTCACCTCCTACAGCCGGCCATTTCTATCATCGACATAGCCGCAATGGTTGAGGACGTGGACTGGCATTATAAGTGCTCGGTCTTGACGTTGTCAAGGTAGTTTGATAACTGTATTTTCGAAGTTTTATATTGAATCGTGTTCTTGTATTCTATTCTGCTACCATATGATTGTATAAAACATCATCCAACGGCATGGGTAAATCAAAGGTAAGCAATTAGCTAGCTAGCTAAGTTAGCTCCCTGACTTGTATTTAAACATGGCATTCTTCCATAATGAAGAAAGACCAATTGGTCGTTAGCTTAGTGGATGAAAATGATGTTTTTATGAGAATATCTGACTATGATTACACATTTATCACTGATGCATCCATTATGCAGTAAGTTTAGTTAACATGACTGAGTACATCGTAATGGCACTACTAGTTCTAGGTAGCATAGCATTTAAGTGTAATGTATGGCTACGGTGGGGATTTTGTACTTGCAGACCAAAAACCAGAAGAAATCTCGCACGAGTGCCAACCATGTGGCTGAGGAGTTGTTCGGAACGGTCCCACACTCCTTCGTGTTTAATCGGGGTCAGGTCGGCAAGAATGTCGGCCAACTCGTGGTGGACATGCGGCGCGTCATGGAGCCCTTCACAGCAGAGTCCCTGAAGGTCCGTCCAGAAACTTAGTTGTAAAGGCATTGCTACTTTATAACTGACTTCCCCACTTTATAACTGACATCCCCGTGAAATAGATGTTAATGTGTTCCAAAGGGTCTGTAATGTATTTCATTAAAAAAAATATAGATTTTCTCATACATGTTCGATTCTGTCGGTTTTTGACAGTCTGTTTCTGCTTGTCTACCAGGTCAGAAAGAAAAACGTTCTGAAGGACTTTGTGGCTGTAGCAGGACCACTTGGAGTGACACACTTCATGATCTTTACCAAGACTCCCAGCACTCTGAACATGGTCAGTATTGTCCATAACAAAGGGTGTTAGCCTAACAACTGCACAAAGTATGTGCAGTTGTATCTTTAGATTGATGGATATACTGCAAGAATCACTACTGTCATGTTAACCTTCAAAACGCAGATGCAAATGATGAGTCATGAGAATATCTGATTTCATGATTATAATTACTGTCACTGATGCATCTAAAGCACAATTGTTATAGCAGGATCCATCAGAACATTGCAGTGTCGTGTCCCTTTCAAACATATAAAATAAGTATTTTTTTTCTCTTTCCAGAGGCTGGCTCGACTGCCCAAAGGCCCCATGCTCCATTTTCGGGTTCTCAAAGTGAGTTAACAAACCTGTGCTTTTTGGTTGCTGGCAGAGATGGGCTCAAAGGATGACATTTATGAAATTGACTGTTAAGTGATGTCTTTCAAAGTAAACGCACTGATGTGCCCTTTCCTCCAAAATAAATATTGCATTGTGGGCTTTATGTTGCCTCTTGAGTTATTGCCCTTGTCTTTTCAGTACTGCCTCATTAAAGATGTGGTCTCATCGCTGAAGAAGCACAGGATGCATGACCAGCAGTTTACACATCATCCATTGCTGGTCCTCAATAACTTTGGCTCAGATGGCATGCATGTCAAACTGATGGCCACCATGTTTCAAAACATGTTCCCCTCCATCAATGTGCACAAGGTATGTCCAGTAAATAAATTGTTGGAGTTGAAGAAGGATTGAAGGATTTGTCAAATATGATGAAAGTATAGTCTTCTGAGATTCTGTGACGATCATTCAAAAGTAAACGCTTTCTGATTTCCTAGAATCCTTTGATTCTGTTACAATCACAAGCAACAGTATAGTGTGATTACACTTAAGATGTTGCTGTCCAGATCTCTTTCAATACATTTTCTCTTTGGGATTATGTTTTCTAGGTAAGTCTCAACGCCATAAAGAGATGTGTTCTGCTGAACTACGACCCTGTGTCACAGGAAATAGAATTTCGACATTAGTAAGTATTCAAGATAGTTGTTTGTTTACTCTTGAATTATTTTTAGTTTTTTAAATGTATTTGGAAAACTGGGCTCAAAGGATGACAGATTGTGAATTGACTGTTCAGTGATGTATATTCAAAGTAAACGCACTGATGGACCCAGACTACCCCGCTACCCCTTCCCTAAACTGACTTTTCATGGCTCCACACTCACCCCCATTGTGTCCCCCCTGCAGCAGCCTGAAGGTGGTCCCGGTGGGCATGAGTCGAGGAGTGAAGAAGCTGATGCAGGAGAGATTCCCTAACATGAGCAAGTTTGAGGACATCAGTGAGCTGCTGATGAAGTAAGTATTTTTAGATGGCAGTATTGCCCCCATTTCTGGTGTGATGCTACTTCATGTCTGTTGACTGCACAGTTATCTCTCAAAGGAAACACTCTTAACCCCTTTTTTTGGGCATTATTTATTAAATTGGCCAGCAGTTGTCTACTTTCTCATCCTGCCTACTTTTTTGTTTTCAGAGGGGCCAACCTTTCAGAAAGTGAAGCAGAGCAGGATGGAGATCACAACATAACTGAACTGCCACAGGTCTACTCAGGGCGTGGCAATATGGCGTCACAACAGAGCGCTGTGCGGCTGACCGAGGTAATTAAGCATTTCATCAGCCATTCTTAGTGACAATGTAGTTATTGTGCAGGTACAATTCTATCGCCCGAGACTTTAAATTTCACAGCGTTGTTTTGTCATCCTCAGATTGGTCCCCGCATGACCCTGCAGCTGGTCAAGATTGAGGAGGGCATGGGTGAAGGGAATGTGCTCTTCCATGCTGTTAGTGAGTACACCTGTTGCTCTCTGTCTCGCTTCTATCAATTGGATGTACATGATGAAAAGATATCTATGATTACCTGTGATCTTTCTCAAAAGTAAACGCTTACTGACACATCCACTGTGAATTGAAGGGTATGTCGATATCTGATGATGAAATTATTAAATGGGTCCCTTGTATCATTTCTCTGCAGTCTCAAAGACTGAAGAAGAACTGCAGGAGATCCTGATCAGAAAAGAGGCACAGATGAAGGAGAAGGAGGAGCGCAGGAAAAAACAAGAGCAAGATGTTGCCCAAAAGAAAGAGAAACGAGAGGAGAACCGGTAAGTTCTCCCAGGAAATGTTTCTCACTGCTTTTGCCATAGCTACTATCGAATTTACTGGAGGTTGAATAGGAACACTGTCTGATGTTGGTCTCTTAATTTGCAGAAAAAGAAGCCTGGCAGGCTTAAAGAGGAAACGCCCAGAGGCTGAAGATGATGACCCTGAAGTAGAGGACCCTGGGATGCCGGAGGGCAAGAATGCACCTGTTGAGTCTGACGATGAGGAGGAGTACTACAGACAGGCAGTAGGGGAGGAGCCAGATGAAGGTAATTATTAATCACCCTTTTGATACTAAACACACTTTTTTAATTTAGTCTGTGAAGACTGTATTGTTGTTCTACCGTAAAGACAAATCACTGTTGGATTGAACTCTCTTCTCTTGATGTTTTTCATTCAGACATGTTCCCTGCCAAGAGGAGGAGAGATCCAAGCAAGTCCCCAGGACCCTTCAAGAAGAGGAAACTGTCCACTGGCAAAGCCTTTGGTGATGACAGGAAAAACAAGTATGGTCCCAATGCCAAGTCACCCCAGAAGCCTGGTCCAGCAGGAAAACACAGAGACCAAATGGGTAGAGACAGGAAGGGTGGGAAGAAATTTGGGGATGGGGGCAAACGTTTTGGAACGAAAGTGGCAGGCGGCAAAAGATATGGTGGTAAGAAACCTGGTGATGGGGACAATAGGTTTGGAGGGAAGAAAAAGTTTGAAGGGGGCAACAAATTTGGTGGGAAGAAAACGGGGGAGAGGGGTTCAAAGTTTGGAGGCCAGAAGGGCAAACCCCGTCCTGCTTTCAAAAAGGGTCCTGGAGGGTCAAAGCAGGGCTTCAAACAGAAAAAAGGGAAAGGCTGAATTTCACAGTATGGAGCTTGGGACTAATGGACATAAGGATGTACTGCCCTGATGGAACACCAGGTGGCATCATGGACTCGAAACTAGTGGCCACAGTGTTGTCAGTTCATGAATTCACTTTGCCTTTGTGAGATGTATATAATGTATGTCATAAGTTTATGCTAATAAATTGCTGAGTGCAATGTGTTTTTTTAATTTTTTTAAATTGTCTCTAAGGGTGTCTGATATTTAAATGTGTATGAAATTGTGCGTGTTATGAAATTCTCCAAAGTAATGACATTTGGCAAAGAGTAAAAAACAAAAAGGAAGTGAGTTTTTGTCTTGGTGGTTTCCTGTCATTGCTCAAATTTAGCCCACTTGTTGCCTTTGACCAGTCTTCAGAAAACATGCTTTGAGTAAGTATTGCTGTTATATGGCTTGGTTTTGAAGTTGTATTTTGTCTAAGAAATGTCTGCCTGAGATCACTGGGTTAGCATGGTGTAAAGGAGTATTGAATCAGATCAGAATCCTTTTATTTGGCCAAGTATATTTGCACATACAGGAAATTGACTTGGTGAGGTTGGTGCATGGACATAAAAAACAAATTGTGATGGATACCTTGTATTGACTACCTTTTTGGTAATTTGTTTTTAAGAAATATCAATCCTTTGTATTTTCTTTATTAAAAAGTGATAATAAAAAAACAAAAACAATGATGATGTTCTGTGCTATGAGACAACAAAATGTAGACAGTACATTTTCTTCAGGCTGTATAGATAGCCTGAGGATAAGAAAATGTTACCAGTGTTGGAACAAAAACAAAGTTGCACTTACTGATATAATGAATGTTAATAGCTAGTGCAAGCGAAGGTCCGTTTGTGTGTGTCTTTTGAACATAGTTTAAAGGATACAACAACATTTATTCACTTTAGAATAGGTGGGATCCTTGGGACGGCCCTGACCTTTACCCCTAACTCTTAACCATTTGAACTCCTTGATCTAGACTCGACTGTTGTTGGGTCGACCGGAGGATCCCACTTTCTGTTGAAAATCTAGATGTAATGATGAATGTGTTTTATTCCGTTTGACCCCTTTCACAGAGATCCTGACTGAAAGACATCATTGGGAGCACTATAAGCAGTATGTGGAGCCTTTTTTCACCTTCCACAGAAATCAACACAGAACATGATGAAGAATCATAACTCTTCCACTTGTGAAATGTTTCAAATGGAGTTACTGCCTTCAGTGTATGGAATAGAATTTTGTGTGGCATTGGTTGGCAATATGTTTGCATTGTGGCTTCTGCTGACCAGGGAGAGGCGCAACTGGCACACTGGTGTGGTGCTGTCCTGTAACCTAGCCATTAGTGACCTGCTATATGTCCTGACCCTTCCCTTGCTGATTGTCTACTACATGCAGAGGAAACACTGGCTGTTTGGGAACACTGTGTGTAAAATGGAACGCTTTCTCTTCACCTGCAACCTGTATGTCAGTGTCTTCTTTATCATGTGTATCAGTGTGAACCGCTATGTGGCCATTGTGCATCCATTCTTCACCCGTAAGCATGTGCACCCCGGACTTGCCAAGGCTGTCAGTGTCATCATCTGGATTTTTGTGACAGCCATTTCCTCTCCAGAGTTAAAATTTGCTTCCACGTGTCCAGGGGAAAACAAGAACAAGACACTGTGTGTATCCAATTGCAACACTGCTGTATACTCTCACTTCACCTACAAAGTGTTTCTTGCAGTGTTTGGGTGTTTAGTTCCATTCCTGGTCACTTTTGCATCATACTGTGCTGTGTTCTGGGTTGTGTGGAAGAATACAAATATAACCTCACTGGAGAAACGCAAGGTGGCCCTTATGGTGGCATCTGTCCTTGTGCTGTATGCAGTTTCCTTTGTGCCCTACCATGTCTTTCAGACTTACCACTTGTACCTGAAGATGAAGAGGCCTACTGAATTTGTCTGCTGGGTCTACAAGGCCTACCAGGTGTCCAAGGGGCTGGCAACTCTGAACATGTGCATACATCCACTACTATATATGGCAGTGTTTGATAGCATCAGAGTAGCCTGTTGCGGAAGGAGCTCAGAGGACATTCATTAATGAGGGATGAGAAAAATGTGTTTACTGAATGCTACACTGCTACTGACACTGTTTTTGAAAAACAGTTTGCTTGAGGGCTTTTTTTGTAAACAAATGCTGATGCAGATAGATAACAATGTGCCAAAGCCTGTGTGCTAGTCAAGAGTTTTTCATTTCATTTCACTCACGTACATCACTCCCAAATGTTCAGATGTATTTTAATGCCATGTCAATAAAGGATTATACCTCCACCTATCATAACTGTTTTACGTTATTACATTGTTGGATGACTGAACACATCAAATAACTAATTTGTATCTACCATAAATGAATGACATGTTATGGAATTGTCACTCACTCATAAGGCACCTGATATTACGAAATACATTTCTTAAAGCAATGCGTCAAATATGAATAGTATAACACGAACCAAAATATTAATGGCTAGATAATCTGCTAGAATCCCAGACCTGTCACAACATCCACTGCATTACACACCGTATCCATTGATGTCGCTCTAACTATTGTAGAGATGTTTTTCTTTCACTCCAGACTCTCTACCCTCTCCTCGTTCTGTAGCTGCTGAGCGAACCGATAGGATGCCGTCGATCGAATACGACGAGTGAGTCTTTCGCTAAACATTTGAACAATTACATTTAATAAATCGGGTCTTAAAACGATCTAATATTGTGCTTTAATTCTTTTTCTCAGTTCCAAGCCCAGCTGGGCCGACCAGGTCGAAGAGGAAGGAGACGAAGGTAACTAGCTAGTAGTGAGCTAGCTAACGTTAGCATACCCAGAAAGAATCAGGCATTACTTGGGTTGCGTTCTAAATCGTCTAC
Organism: Argentina silus; assembly: GCF_951799395.1. Taxonomy (NCBI): domain Eukaryota; kingdom Metazoa; phylum Chordata; class Actinopteri; order Argentiniformes; family Argentinidae; genus Argentina; species Argentina silus. Next base: position 6,882,856 of record NC_139663.1, read on the forward strand.
ATTGCAGCAGAACCAGATCTTACAACGTCTGGAGCATAATGTGTTCAACACTATACGAACCCCCCATAAATCGATCTATGAATCTGCGTTGCGACTGTAATGTCGGCGACTTGGAACTACACCTTGCTCGACCGCTTGAGCTAGGAGGCCAGTAAGGCGGTCTCCACGTGTGTTCTACTCGTTCTCGCATTTAAAAAGCTAGTTAGCAAACGAACCACTCTCCTCTGTCACTGTGAGTTAGTCGTGTTATATGCCATGTACTAGCCAGCGAAGTGTACCCATTTCAATGATTATCATTGGCGCTGTGAAGTGCTATTGTCAGCCAGCTGGCTAGCTAGAAAGACAGCTGGCTGGCTGGCTAGCGAGAAAGACAGTCTTATAAAGTATTAGCGGAGTTATCATGTCATCGATTGTATTGCCACGGAGTTTTCAGTCGTGCTGGTTGTGTGTAAAAAAAATAGTTTTCCCCGCCAGCTTTACGTTTACACACTCCTTGACCATGTTTATATTGACATCTCTTCCCACCAGGTACCCTTCCCCCTTTAAAAGAAACTATCAAAGGAAATATTAAAACTATCACCGAGTACAAGATCGATGAGGATGGAAAGAAGTTCAAGGTGATGTTCTTATAACTATATGTGAAATGAGTTAATTTGATTATTTTGCACATAACTTTTTCATTGTGTGAAAAAAATGATTTTGATAAGATACCATGTTATATGAGAACCTAACCACAAATATTGACCCAATATGCCTCTTGTGTTTTAGATTATACGCACCTTCAAGATTGAGACTAGAAAGGCCTCAAAAGCTGTGGCCCGGAGAAAGGTTGGTTGAGGAGATCTGCAAGATCAGTATTCAATTAGAAATGTTTAAACATATAAAAAGTAGGCTATGGTACTGTCATGCAGCTTGACATTACTTTATCACCCATTAGAACTGGAAGAAGTTTGGCAACTCTGAGTATGATCAGCAAGGCCCCAATGTTGCTACCACCACGGTCAGCGATGATGTCTTCATGGTTTTCATCTCCAGCAAAGAGGTGAGGTGTCAGAGATCCTAGTCCTCTATTATTGTTCTTGGTCTCACAACAGGCTATTTATATGATGTCATATTATATTGAAGTACTAATGTGAGTCTGAATATTTCTTTCCTTGCTCTTCCAGGACCTGAATGCCCAAGACCAGGATGAGGACCCTATGAACAAATTGAAAGGACAGAAAATAGTGTCCTGTCGAATCTGCAAAGGTGACCATTGGACCACCCGCTGTCCCTACAAGGACACACTGGGCCCAATGCAGAAGGAGCTGGCTGAGCAGCTTGGACTGACTACTGGAGACAAGGAGAAGGCTGCAGGTATTGTAATTGTAATGTTCATAGCTAATAACCACAATATTATGCTTCAATGAATGTACACAGTTGTGCATGCTGTTGATTCTAAAATAGACATGACTGATTGATTATTTTTTCGTCTTAGGCTCAACAGAGCCTGAGCCTGCCCAGCCAGCACAAAGCAAGACTGGGAAATATGTGCCCCCCAGCCTGAGGGATGGAAGCACACGTAGAGGAGAGTCCATGCAACCCAACCGCAGAGGTAAGTTTCAGCGTTATCAGAGGGACTCAACATCACCTCTGTGTCTTACAGCAGCATGTTCATGGGCCTGATCTTAAACTCAAATCTGGATGTCATAACTAACTTAGTGCATTTCCTTCTACAGCTGATGACAACGCTACCATCCGTGTGACCAACTTGTCAGAGGACACTCGCGAGACAGATCTGCAGGAGCTTTTCAGGCCGTTTGGCTCCATCTCCAGGATCTACCTGGCTAAGGACAAAAACACGGGCCAGTCCAAGGTGAGCACAGAGTAGGTTTAAAGCTCATGTTTGTGTGTTTCTAAAGTGCTGTAGTTGTTTGGCTCTAACAAATGCCTCTTCTGTTTAACCCCTCTCTCCTTCAGGGCTTTGCCTTCATCAGTTTCCACCGCAGGGAGGATGCAGCCAGAGCCATTGCAGGAGTGTCAGGATTTGGATACGATCATCTTATCCTCAACGTGGAATGGGCCAAGTGAGTATTACATTTTGATTCTTATGGGAACAGCGATAAATGCTTTAGATAAGAAATGTTTATTGCTTTAAAGGTGCAATCTGGCATTCAAACAACAACAAAGCAGTCACCCTGCCACTTTTATTGGTAAACAGCTGAGGGACAGGGCTGAAAAAATTTAACCACTTTCAAGTTCATAGAGGGAGCTATCGATGCAAGGACTGACCATCCATGAGTTAGAAATGATTGTTTTTACTGTGTTTTGAAGCTATTAAATGTTTCTTTACATTTACATTGTTTACAAACAATACTAACTAACAGTCCCAGATTGCCCCTCAAACTAACCCAATGACTTTCAACCGTTTATTTTTTCCAGACCATCAAACAACTGAGGCGATGATATTTCAGAAATATTCCAGGAAGATGCCAGATTTTATTCTTCATGATGTAGAATGTGTCTGTTGTCTTAATAAAGCAGTGATGAGAAACTGTCAATTTCTTTATACCTTGCATTGGTTGTTACCACATAAGAGAGGGTAAACCAAGATTGTTTTACCACTTTCAGAATATGAATCTGTAACAGAGTACATCCCATCCTCACTTGTATGTAGTACCTTGTTTTGAGGCTTGCACCATGTACTGAATGGTGCTAATGGCTCTTGACTAAATCATGTTGCAGTGCATAATGACAGTGAAGCCAACATTCTCCAGCAATTTGACATCAAATGATGAATGTGAGTTGATTTTCAATGCACTTACCTCAAATATTTGGACAAATTAACTGAAGTTGAATAGTAGTGGTCGCTTATCCCTTGCACACAAAACCTTAGGCTTGTGACTTTGGATGCAGTGTTTTGGGTCATATCTTAGGTGATGCAGCACCCAATGAGTAGACATTTATTTGTAGTTGAGCAGAGATGTGAACTCTTTTCATTCTGATGCTAATGGGGAATCATGAATGAACACATACAGACTAGGCTAAAATATGCCATCATCAGTATCAATGCAGGAGAGGTTAGCATCTTTTTGGTGTAGCCTCTAACTTATTTTGTATTATATCAGGAGTTCAGAAACATCCCTGCTCACAAAATGCCTACCAACATTGAAGTCAATGCATGCAAGGAATATGGACAAATACTGACCTTTAAAAGACCTATAATTACTTCAAATAGGGGACTAAATACAGTACAGGATTTTTTCCTGTTATAGCATTTATAAAAATACACTAATTATATGGAGGAAACAGGGGAACTGCCATTTGATAAGAGCTTTATTTGAAATATTACAACATATAAAAACTACATACAATTTATTCCACTGTCAGTGGATATTTGCAAATACACGATTAAAATCATAAACACAGAATGGTACTGCACAGACTGTCCAGAGAGGCCACATAAGTGACAAGGCTCAAAGCCAGCTCATTGAGGAGTTCCTGAGGCTTGATCTTCAGGATCTCAGAGGAATTTGATTAAGGGACCGGGCACTAGTCTGAGACCTCCATCTTCTCCTGCTTCACAGTCTCTGGAGGGAGGGGAGAAGAGAAATTATAAAATCATGGTATGGATGACGATATGCCTCCTCATCCACATCCTCTTTGAAAGGGTGGTCAAGGTCTCACCTGATGCAGTCTCCTCCTTTATCTTCTGAAGGACACACTTCTTGACCTCTAGTCCGATGGCTCTGGAGAGTGGCGGAGGGACAGCATTCCCAACCTGGGAGATAATTGAATGTCAGTGAAGTCTTCAACAGGATTGAAAAGTTGAGGGTTTAATTCCTGATGTAGACAAAAACATTTTCTAAAAACATTTTACCTGTCTGTGTTTGTCCAGAATGTTCCCAAAGAAGCGGTAAGTATCAGGGAATCCCTGGGAGCGCGCACACTCCCTCACACTGACCACTCGGTGCTGCTCAGGATGCAGGACACGGCCCTAAAATGAGCATGACAGTCATTACCACAGTCTGAAATTTAACATCACGGCTCTGCAGTGGACTGATTACATCAATTTCAGTAGGCCTGAGGGGACATTATAATGAAATTCTCAAAGAATTAGATTAGATGTATAGCTGTGTATGGGGTGAAATTCAAATTTTCATCCAACATGAAGAGAAGGCTGATGCCGTAGTCTACCTGTTTGCCCATGGGCTCAGGGTTAGTTACAGTGGTGCTGAAGAAGCCGTCCCACTCCAGTCTGCCGTAGAGCCCAGCCCAGTGGTTGTGGCGGTTTCCCGTGTGAGGCAGACACCATGGGACCAGGGTGTTGAACTGCCTGTCAGCAGCATCACAGGGCTTCCCTTTGGAGAGAGTGCATCACTGCCATTAAAACATGTCACTCACACTACACTGTACCGACACCTCTTCCATCCAGACAAACAAGGTAATTGACAAAGTGATCGCAAGTGTCATATTCTACAAAGGTTTACAAATATGCATACCTCCTGCACATGTGCACACTCCTCTCAGTGCGCCAGTGCTGCTGCGGCCATTCTTTTTGTCGGGGTGCGAGTAGCGTAGCTTCTTGGTGGTGGTTCCATCTCTCAATCTGACCTCGATGTTGGGCAGGTCCCTCCAGTCAGAGCCAGGTGCCAAGGGGATGTGCCTCATGCGCGCCGCCACCAGGGCACTCATGTCCTGGGAACAGTGAGGAGTGTTACCTTTCAGAGGGCAACAGTGTTCACACCCTAATAAACCTTTGCCAGTGTTTAGCCACCTGCTTCATCAATAGTGGCAACTGATCAGCTTTCCACCAGCTGTACTGCAGACATTAGAAGTCAAGTAGCCCACAATGTATTTGAGGCCCTGAAGAGTTACACTGTACAAGTAGAATTATTTTTGCCTGGCAAACTATAAGGCAGCTAACCTTGCAGATATGGTCTTTTAGGATAGGCTGGTACTGTGTGCCTCGAATTTGCCTCTGGAACCACGACTGGGGCTCGCCGTTGTAGGAGATCTCCAGTCCAGAGGCTCCGTTGCGGATCTCTGGTAGGTCAGACATGGTATCCCTGACGGTGATGGTCCGGTATACACCTCCATTACCCCTGATTGGACAAACAATATACATGCATTTCAACGTAGCCGACAACCATTTCAATCCAATTATTCATATTAATGGATATTCATTTCAACCACAAGTGTGCTCGCAATTGTGAGGGTTGTCAATGTCAGCCCTTCACACTTGGTTATCGGGAGTGAAGTTCAAAGGGCTCAGTTGAGCGCAATCATCGTTTTTTTGTATGTCTCTTAGCGGTTTGTTGGACTGACCTGGGTTACCGTGGTTACCGTTCAGTAACAATGCTGAATGTTGCAGATAGGAATGTCATGAAGAGCAGACAAATGAATTCCTCTATATGTAAAGAGCATGTCTGTTCAACAACACATTTCTACCCAAATGTTCGACAACAATGGCTGTTCTGTTTATGTTTGACAAATATAATTTTGTTTCTCTCATCAATGGAGATAATTAGTTGAGCCCTTTATTCATAAGAGGAATGTATAGCCATTACATATACATATGTGCGTGCTAGGAACACATAAAAATAGAAATCTGGGTTCGGAAAAGCTTAGCATACAGCCCTGTGAGTTACATTTAATTTGATGACAGGTTCCAGCATAGATTGCCTCTACAGAGAGGTGATGTTGCAGTTACCGTGTGACGTTGCTGGTGTATCGCTTCTCATCCACCACCACATTGAGTGAGCATGCTCGGGGAGCAAACACATGCAGAGGCTCTGGGTAGCGGGGCAGCTTCTCCCCAGGAGCAGCTGCCAGGATGATGGCCCTGCGCCGAGTCTGGGCCACACCGTACTGTCCTGCCTGGGATGAGAGGACAGATCAGAGTTTGTCATGTTAGGGATGAAACACAGTATCATATCTAATAATGACATGCATCCCAATGGTCTGTAGTTTTAAGCAGTCAGAGAAACATGCAAGGACAACCACAAAACTCACTTGAAGAACTCCGAAGGTACACTGGTAGCCCATGCGCACAAGGCAGCGAAGTGTCAGCTTCAGGACCATGGAGCGCTTGAATGAGACAAAGTTCCTCACGTTCTCAAGCAGAAAGAACTTGGGTCTGTAGTAATCGCAGTAACTACAAAGGGGGAGAAAATTGGGTGCATTTACTAGGGGAAAGTAGGTCATTGCATATTTTACCCTGTCTCGCTAGCAAGCTACTCCGTAATTATCATAGAAATGCCTACCAAGTCAGTGTTAGCATAATCGCTAATCATTGCTAGTTACAGCACTGTATCTGGTAGCCTAGCGACAAGAGTCACATGTTTTTCCAACTCTGAAGGCTTTCAGGTGCGTTTGGTAGACACGAGTATCGTTTTAAGATATCTATGCATTTCTCCAACACCAAGTACAAGTATTTGAGCCTCATACCAGTAGCGATGCATCCCTAATTGCATACCCATCATCTAGGCTGGAGAGTTAGAGAACATTGATGGTCTCAGCTCTGCAATTGGATGAATATCCTACTGACCTTAGGTAGGAGACGACCAGTGAGTTCTTGAACTTCGAGTAGGTGCGGGAGTTGAAGCGGTTCATTCCGCTGAAGCCTTGGCAGGGAGGGCCACCACACAGCATCTCTACATCACCCTTTTGGGGAAGCTTCTGGCCCAGGGAGTTGGTCTTCTCTCCAGACATGACCAGCTTCAGCAGCACATTACAGTCCTCTGTGAACACTGTGGTACCAGGATTATTCAGCCTGAAGGCTTGTGCTGCAGGGTCCCACATCTCTATTGCCCACTGAGTCTCAGCGATACCTGAGGGAAAAGAACATGAACACACATTCATTTTATGTTGCCGCAAAGCAGTTAAGATACACCTGTATTTGAATGCACCAGTGTATGAAAATTGTTTTCGGTGACGATACATTCTGAGCTTTTGATTTGAAGGAACACTAACCAGCCTGGTGGAAGCCCTCAGACAGCCCACCGCAGCCAGAGAACACATCCAGGGTGCGTAACTTGGTGACCTTGGGTTCCTGAGGCTCCTGGTCTGGAGTTTCCTGCACAGTTGAGGACTTCCCTTTGCCTTTACCTGGAGGAGATTTAGGTTCAGATTCAAAGCAGTCATAGTAGTAGCCTCATGACAAGCCCAAGCCTCTCATGGGCCTATGAGGACATTAAGACAAGAACTGTGATTTGAAAGGCTGCAAATAGTTCCATAAATGTAAATGTAATAGTGCACCATACAAAGTTGTTACCTTTGCCCTTGCCTTTTCCCTTGCCCTTTTGTACAGCTGAGCGGGCATGGTTGGGTGGGTCCTCAAAGTTTTTGGACTTCGAGTTATAAGCCTATTAGGGATGAGAGAAAACAGCTGTTACCAACAGAGGCTTTAGCACACTTAACAGAAAGAGTAGTGTCTCACTTATTTCTTAGTTAATCAGTTGTTCAATCTTCATGCTAACATATTTGCATTCAGTCCAGTCTCACCTCAAGGAAGTAGAATCGGTCAGGTCCTCCACTGGAGAAGTCCTGCACAGACTCGTATAGGTCCTCTCCATACTCCACACGACAGCGACCCAGCACTTCAGACATAGCCACTGTCACTTCTTCATCACTCCAGTACAGCTGGTTGATGTCTGTGTGATAACCTGCCTTCGCACCCTTGTGAGTGTTCTCAGGCCTAGAGTTTAAATAACAAAAAACAACAACTTCAAATGCATGCACAAATGTTGACTGTGTCATGCCATTGGACTGGTAGCACACCTGTAGAGCTTGTATATACGCAGTTTGACTTCAGATGAGTCAGCTTTTCCATTGCTGCGCCTGGTGCAGAAGATCTCCTTGATGCGGCCGATGCGGAAGGGTTCTGGGGCGTCGAGGTTGGAGCCCTTTATGTAGTCTGATGACTTCCTGTAGTACTCTGGGTACAACTCCTCGTCCACATCCTCCTTCCTGTGAGAGCGCTTCACTGGACTGGCTGCCTTCACCCTGAGTGATGCACACAACAGCACATTTTCATCACCAATGCTTCATTTGAGAAATGGGATAATGTAACAAACAGTCTGTTTACCCCATGAACATGCACAGTATCCCTGGATGTTCCACTCACCCGAAATTGAATGAGTCAGGCGGCAGGTAGACACTGTCTCCCACCCGGAAATGCTCTCCTTTCAGGCACGCCAGGGCATAGAAGGCCTTGGAGTCATGGTCCTGATCCTTCAGGGGTTCAAACACACGAGGGGTCTCCTGTTCCTCTCTCTCCTGAGCCCTGGTACAGCTGGCGCAGAATCTGAAAACAGCAAACAAAGTTCAAAACATTAAGCCAAGACCAAATTGTCAACATCAAGGTTAGACAGCCTTCTCCTGTCCATTGACCAGCATCTGTTAGATACACATGCAAGTGCCCACTCACTTGTATTTGCAGTCCTCTGAAGGTATGATGATAGGAGGGGTCTCAAAGCGGGCACAGTCGCCTTCATACCATAGCTGGTAGAAGAAGCTCTTCCCATCATCATCAATCACCTTTAGGTAGTCATCACTTCCACCCTGAAAACACAATAGGCAAAATACATCAGTGCTGAGCAGGCAGATTCTCAGCAACCCTTTACCTAAAGAAAGCAAAGGCTCAAGTGGTCTTACCTCCATGAACCAGTTGTCGCTGGGGGCCTTGTATATCACGTTGACCTTGCCCGCTACAAAGCTCAGCTGCATGTCTTCACATTCATCCACTAGGAAAAGCTCCAGTGGGTCAGAAGACTCTCCTAGCACGGTTTCTGTGCCACGCAAGAACCAGTGGGCATGGAACATCTTGCCATTATTATCCTCCCACAGGGACGCAATCCTAGAAACCAATACAAAGTGTCAACATCTGGGCCATAACTGAACCAAATGAAGCAATTTGTCTCTCCCCCCCAGTCCCTGACAAGAATAAGTAGATACCTGGCAAGGTAGAGTGGATTTGATGGGTCATCTGGACTGACAGAAACACAATCTCCCACCTCCACCACCTCGTTATCCACACACACCTTCATGTAGTATTGCCTCTTCCCCTCAGTCTGAAAACATTTAGCTGAGTCTTATGTTGGATTCCTAATGAGGCACAGTTGGTATTTTGAATCAGTTTGACCTGGAGAACATCCAGAGCCCTGAGGAGGACATACCTTAACAGGCTCTCCGACCCATGTCTGCTTGCTTTGGGTCTGCTTCTTTTTCTTGGCCTGGGAGACCTTCTTTGATGGTGCCTTCAGTATAGGCAACACATCCTCCTCTTCTAAAATCTCATCATCCTCAGCTTCCTTTACAGCAAGGTTGGGGCACCTGGATGAAAATGGAAATAGTATTAGGTTCAGCCCTACTGCAAGGATGAGGGAGCACACCACATCACCTACATGCAGTAGGTTTCCAAGCTACTTCCCCTGCAGCCATAACACCTGAGTAAAACTACAAGCTCAGAGGCTCGTCCCCTACCCTCACCCATTTTGACAGTATGTGTTTAAGAAGGTCTGGAGTGAATTACTTTGACCAAGTCCAAATAGTTTAGCATTTCAGAATGAGATCATGGAAACATTGTGTTCTGGTACAAACAGAACAGTTGTGATGGGCTTCATGCCATTGAAGGAACCATGTAGAGGAGAGTACTGCAATAAAGATCAGCTCACCTCCTCTTGTGGCAAGCCTGCTTGCTTCGGCCACTGCCCCCGAATTTGATCATGTCCTTACAGGCTGCACACTTGCCACAGTCCGAAGCTTGGCAAACCTGGAGGCAGAGGAGACTATTAGTTCAAACATCACATGTAAAAGGCCCCACGGCATAGGGCATTTCATTTATGGCATTTAGCAGACACCTTTATCCAAAGCGACTTAAACAAATGTATTTGTTGTAAGTAAGTGAATCATCTATCCATCTTTTTTTTTTCTTAACAAGAGAGAAACTTGTACAGGGTGTAGTGGGGGTGAAGAGGTATTTAGGAGAGGCCCGTTAAGATGTAGCCTGAAGAGATGGGTCTTCAATCTACAGCAGCATAGGGCATCGCAGTACTTCACAGCAATAATTTTCTAAAATAGCAGCAGCAAACTGAAGCACACAATATTCAAACAATAATCCATACAAGCCTAGGTTCAACTACATGGAGATGAGCAGTATACCCTTTCAACCTTAGCAATCTTTAAAACAGGAAGACCAAGAGAAAAACATAAACATTCAGGTTAACTTTTGATGCAAGGTTGTTTCTCTAAGCACAAGCTATAACTCACCTCACAGACACCACAGCGTTGTCGTTTGACTCCACCCCCCTCTTTATTAAGCTGATCAATCTCATCAGAGAAGAAGGCGTCAAAGATTGTGTAGACCAGCTTGGTAGTGGTGGCTTTAGTGGGCCCCTTAAGGTCCTTCTCAATCTTAGTGGGATGGCGAATGGCCTGTCTCCTGGCAGCTCTCCTGTTGAGGGCAAAAAAACAGTGTTTGGTTGAGTTTATACAATACCAGAATATACACAGAGTAATGGTGAGCTCTTATCAGGCTGGACAGCCACAGCAGCAGTGTTGATGGAGCCATGCAGTTTAATTAGAGGAATGACAAGCAAACACAAATGCAACATATTGGTAAGGATTAATCCAGAACGAACCTCAACCAACCTTCAAATGTAACACCACACACAAGCGAGGACGCATTCTGAACAAGTATTACCTACCAGTACAACAGCATGCTGCATTAGGAAACGTCAGAGGAGTGTTAGAGACATACGGGATAAGAGGGAGCGAGCAGCAGGAGGACAAATACACCCACCACCCCAAAAACTAAAACCAGCATGGGGAATGGTACACAGCTTTGGTAGCCATCATGGAAGATATGGCAGTTAAACAATAAAAAATATTAAAAAGCCAGACCAACAAGGCTGGGCTGAGGGAATCATAAACTGTCCATGATCAATCCATGACTTCATAATCAATTGACCACAAATGTACAGCAAATAAGACTGTATGAAGACTTCAATACAGCTATTGGCTGCAAGTATTGGCTGGGTGTCATTCTGAAATTTAAACTCCATGCATCGAAGGACTAGTATTTTTGGAACCCTCCCACCCACACCTTGTAGTGAAAAGCAGGTTAACTGAGGAGGGACGGGGTTGTGCTCATAACAGCCATCCAGTTGAGTTGACACAAACCAACCATATCCACCAGCACACAGTACCAGGCCCGGGTCCTACCTCTTTCCTAGAGTGACTCCAGCCAGCTTGATCAGGTCCCTCATGCAGGGGGTAACGATGATGGGCTGCTCGTCAGAGTCCCCGGCCTCATCATAGCTCTCCACCTGCTCCACCACAAACTGGGCGTGGCGCAGCAGGGTGTCCTCAGTGAAGCGGTTGAAGTTCAGCCCAGCTGGGGGAACTGTTGTCTGAGGGGAAAGAGGAGAGGTGGTCAGAGTGCTGCTGCCATGTGGCGCACAGAGATGAGGTCTGTTAATACCTAGTGGTTGTAGGTCCTCACCTCGATTTTGTTGAGGAGGTCCTCATAGGAAACGTCAGGATTCTTCTGCAGGAACTCCACCACTATCTTGCTCATGTATATCTTCTCCTGCATCAGTGCAAAGATGGGGGCATACTCCTCACTCGAGTGCATGAGGATGTAGTCAGCAAAGGCTGGAGATGGAGAGACAAGTGTCAATATAAAGAAGGGATCTAGACAGGAGGGTTGAATTCAAATGTGACAAAGAATCTTTAAGATCACCTGTAGTGAAGCCAATTAAAGCCTTTTCACCACCATCAAAGCCAGTGATCCACCAGGCATTTATGGGACCAAGCTTTTTGGCAGGAACTCCACCTAGAAGATAAGTGACGCTCAAGTATGTTATGAATGATTCCAAAGTGGGTTACAAAATTACAGAAGATGTACTAAATACAAACAGTTCTACTGTGAAAATGGCCAGTGCAACTTCCTCCTACCATCCATGCAGGGGTTGTCATCGTAGATGGGCTTGACTGCACAACTGAAGTACAGCTCTACATTCTTCTCAATCAGCCCAGAGTCAAATGGACAAAGGTGGCCGCGCTTATCATAGACACTGAAATAAAAGCACACTTCTCTTTTACTAAGGTGACAGCAAAGAACTGACAAAAAGAAGATACTGTTATGCTGTGTACAGTATTGTGACAAGGGGCAGCACATTTGGCTTGAGGTAAACTTGAAGGGCTCATCACCTGAAGTTTGTGATCCTATGCTGGGGTAAGTCTTCATAACTCTCAAAGCCATCCTCATTTGAGTCAAACAGAGAGAGTCTCTCATCTGTTAACATTTCTGGCTCATCCAGCTGAAAGCATACAATTTTAGATAAGCCTCAGGCATTCAATGGTGGTACAGTGAACACAACTAACCTTAAGGTCAAATCTAATTAACTGCAACATGCAATTTTACTATGTAACGCATGTACCACGGAAGGAATTAGTTGTCAACACACATTACCCCTCTCCCCCACACGGGCCTAAGTTCCTCACCGCATTATCAGGATCTCCCTGAAACAACTTGAGGTCAGTGTCATCCAGATACTGCCTGCAGTCTGGACATTTGGGGGGTGGCGTCTGAAACAGGAGTGAAGTATCAGTGACACTGGCAGATGGCAACTAAGCGTCACAAATGATGTAATGATGTTCTGGCTTGAGGGTAGCAATGGGCATTACCTTAGCAGCAGCCACTGGCTTAGTTTTCTCACAAGTAGAATCCTCTGGGACCTCCCTGGGAAGAGAATAGACAGGGGACAGTGAGTTCACATTTAGAAGGGAAATTACATTGAATGGTGGGAGACGGTAGAGCTCTTACTTTTCGTCGGACTCCACTTTTAGACGCTTCTCTTCCCGAACCTACAAGAAATTCATTTGTTACCGGGTGCATTTATCATAAGAAAGTCACAATATCTGAGTGACGGGTTGCACACAGTAAGATCATCTCACCTCTTCCTCAGAGTCCTGCTCCTCTTTTTTTGGTTCCGGTTCTCCTTTTGTAGCCTCTCCATTCACTTCATCAGACTTGCGCTTTTGACTGTAAGAGAGAGAGAGAGAGAGAGAGAGAGAAGTTTACTCTAGAGCAGAAAACACAAGAGCTTGAAATATCAAGAGAACAATCCTGAGAAGGCAAGAACAATTCGTACTTTTGAAAACATTTGACAACTCACACTTTTGAAAACATTGATAAGATGGTGGGCTGTTTTCCAGAGTTTCGTGTGACCCTGGAACTGGCAGGAGATTCTGGAGGAAAAGAAAAGTGAACAATATGGCATAGCATTTTGCATTGCAACTAATTTCATGAGTCTGTATGCCTCTGAGACATGTGGTGGCCTTTCACTCAAACTCACTCTTGGGCTCAGAGTCAGCCTTGCTCTTCCGGCCACCCTTTCCTTTTGGAGCAGAGGGCGACTTCATAGCATCAGCCTCCTCCTGGGTGTCCATGGTTCCTTCTCCTTCATCCTCATCCATGTGGGAGCCATTTTCCACAAAGCCATTTGTTTTCCCATTATTCTTCTCACCATCTCCATGTGAACCATTTTCCACACACAGCTCTTGTCCCAACAAGGCCTTCACCTTAGAGAGGTAGCCCTCCTGAGAGAAACACATCAGAGTGAATGATGGGGCAGTGTGAGGCAACACTGGATTGGTAGGATTCACAGGAATCCATTCACTCACCTTTGAGAGCTCTGAACTCTTCATCTTTTCCTCTAGGCTGCTAAGCTGGTCCTGAGCATCTGCTTGCAAGAAGTCCTGCACCAACCTGAGCTTCTCTTTAACACACTCCTAAAATATAGCAGATTAAAGGCATGTTTTGAAAAAGACTAATAGCATTTCCATCATAGAACACTGTCAAGTGCATAAGGCAATTGTATCATTACTGACTATGACATTCAGTGAATCGTTACACATCAGGGCATGCTGCAAACAAGAGACCGTTTTGACAATGCATTTCAGTGTGCTCGTACTCACCTCATCTGAGAAGCCATCTTCATCGTTCTCCAACACCTGCAGTCTGTGAGCAAAAGTAGATGAGTAAAACAAATGTCTACTTTAAAATGACAACATGTCCGTCCGTCCAAAATATATAGCACTACCAAACTTTCAGACAAATGCCCATATACTGGATAACCACACCCGTCTTGACGGATACTTTGCTACAACTACGTGGTAGTGATTTAACATTAGCTTTTATGTCACACGGCTGGTGATTAGCTAGTGAATATAATTATTTACTGTATATACTGGCTTGAGTCATGCTGTTCAATCTACAAACTGCCTACATGGCGAGCTACATTAGCTGCTACTCAACATCAGCAAGACAAAAGAGATGGTGGTGGACTTTAGGAGGACTAGGGTCCCCCTGTCTCCTGTTTCCATCTAGGGAGAGGACGTGGAGGTGGTCCAGAGCTACAAATACCTGGGGGTGCACCTGGACAATAAACTGGACTGGAAACACAGATGTCCTGTACAAGAGGGGCCAGAGCCAGCTTTATTTCCTGAGGAGGTTCAGGTCCTTTGGCATATGCAGGACTCTGCTGAACATGTTCTAACAGTCAGTGATGGCCAGCGCAGTGCTGTATGCATGGTATGCTGGGGGGGGGGGGGGGGGTGGGCAGCATCAAGGATGGTGACACCAAGAGGCTGAACAAGCTTGTTAGGAAAGCTGGTTCTGTCGTCAGTGTCACCCTGGACACTGTGGAGGTGGTGGCCAATAGGAGGATGAGGACCAAACTCCTGGCCATCATGGACAATCCCTCCCATCCCCTACATGACACTGTGGCAGAGCAGAGAAGCTCCTTTAGCAACAGATTATTACAACCACGTTGCACTAAGGAGCGTTATAGGAGATATTTTCTGCCTGCCGCAATAAGACTGTACAACTCCTCCTCCGGCTGGCTCGATCGGGGTGATCAGAGGCAGGCTGGGGGTTGTTAAATCATACTGGACTGTTCTTACTGTACATAATGTTTCAGATGTATATTTTATTATTCTATTGTCATTTTATTTTGTTGTTGTTGTTTGTGATGTGAGCTGCTGTAACGACTTAATTTCCCCTCGGGGATCAATAAAGTACCTATCTAGAACACAAAACAAATAGCTAGCTTGTTGGTGATATTGATGTTGACATTAGCTAGTTGCCATACAAAATTCCACCAGAAGGCAACAGCTGACACAAAGCTTGTTTCCTTTGGCGCCAAATCTACTACAGCCACATTTCACCCAGCGCACGGCGCAAAAGGCACAGCGAAGCGGCCAGCAAGCTAGCTAGCTAGCGTTATAGAATGATTGGCTAGCTGTGTAGGCACATCAGGCTAGCCAGTAACGTCGCTAGCTGTCTACTCGCAACTGCAAAAGGAAACCGTAGCTTTATTGCAAGAACCAAAAACATTGTACGCGAGAACGTGTAATGGTAGATCGTGAAAATAAAACCCAAGCAATGCATGTTCGCCTAGCTGACAGGACAAAGAGAAACTATAGAATTGAATGCAATGTGTTGCTAACCTAGCCGAGGAAACATATGACAGTCTTGAAACGCTAGCCTCTATTTTAGCTTGTACCATCATACCTTTTCCTGACATCTTCCGGCAGAGACAAGGAGGTCTTGGCTGGCATTTCAAGTTTAAACGCGATCGGTTAAAATATAAAATAGCTGGATTTAAAAACTCAATAAAACAATATGGTAAAAGCACGGCTCTCTGAACAACAGTGCGTGTAGCAACTGCTGTGGACTGCAATGATGGGTGCTAAATACAGTGAAGGCGCGCGGGCCGTGTTTTCGCGCGGAAACCCGGGCATTCTGGGCTTTACCAGTAAGTTGAAGTATAGGTGAAAAGCTTGTGGGATGTGGCAGCATATTTCGTTAATAATTGTATACATTACAAAAATATACTTTTTTCTTTTTACAAAAATGTATCTTACGCATTATAAGAAAACAATATAGTTATGTTTCGGTGTATTTTATACATTTTATTAACATAGGTCAATTGAAAATTGAAAATGGTTGTCCCCCCTTTGCTCCCAACTTGGTTAGCCTCAATGGAACAGACAAGGAGGGAAATCGTATCGATACAATTGACGAATAATAATTGTTTACTGACTGCTCTGGTTGACATAGTTTAATTCAAAATTAACTGATTTAGCGTATATATCTTTTTTTATTTTTATAGATCAATGAGTTGTACCACATCAAAACATATATGAATGTGGCTGACGTACACGTGGGGGGTGTGGTTTGTTTATGTACTGGCTACAATGTATCATAACCCTCCTAGCAATAGTCCATACGATATGTTGCACCAGAGAGGCTGCACCCTCTATTAGCTAATAATTATGATCATCCTACCATGATCATCACCTTCTTTACATTGTATCTCAATGTCATCAACCTCATTCATTTGCAGTCATATTATTAACAACATTTGTTCTTACAACTGAGTCAACATTATAAGACACTTTTCCTCCTAAAAAGACTTCAGGTCAC
The DNA here is from genome assembly GCF_951799395.1 of Argentina silus. Lineage (NCBI taxonomy): Eukaryota > Metazoa > Chordata > Actinopteri > Argentiniformes > Argentinidae > Argentina > Argentina silus. The sequence goes on from NC_139663.1 coordinate 6,899,333, forward strand.
TATTCGGCTTGCAGTATGGATCATCAGTACAGCACAAATAGAAAAAGTAGATGTCGACGTTTTCGAATGCTTCTGTTTGCATACTTCAATACATTACTGTGTAATACATATAGCCATGACTTATGTTGATACATAATTTTCTTGCAATGTTCTTCTATCTTTAAGTAATTGCTGTTTCAAAGTGCAGTGCGAGTCAAATACAAAAAGGCTCTGTTTTGTGTTGCTGTTTAAAAGCGCAGTGCAAGTAAAACTAAAAAGTGTTTTGTAAATACAGTATTTCTGATAATTAGGACCAATATGCTATGGTTTGGGATTATTGTGAACACTTACACATGCAGATATAAAGTTATATAAAGATATGTAATGTACTGATGAAAAACAATTTGACAGGCACTTTCACATCAGCACTAAGAGCCATTTACACTTCACCATGAGGTGGCACTGTTTCATTAAAGTTGATGTCGAGTATCGTAAGGTGCTTGATACATAAAACGTATCATTACAGCTTGATAGTGTATCAGCTCTGCTTTGTTTGTGTGTTTGCAAACATGTTGTTATATGATACATGAGTTCCCAACTGTCTCAATTGAGTTGTTTTATGCTATACTCACAAGTGCACAATCTTGGTTTTCTAATGTGGAGGCCTGTACCTGTGCGTGCCTGCCTGCCTGCCTGCGTCTTGTTGTTTCAAGAAAAGGCTGTATGTAATAATGTGCTCTGTAGGACTTGTTTATACACTTCACCTACAGGGTTCTGTGTGATGTCATATCCTGCTGTGCACTGGAGAGACTTGGCAGCACTCCCAGCAGCGCAGCATCCTGGGGCTGATTCAGCCAATGTTCCCACCCAGGAATCCTGGACGTCTGACAGCAACCAAGCCAGACTCTCTCCCAAGGCCACACTCCGTCAGACTATCCTGTGGCCCCAGAGTCTGCCCCTGAGCCAAGAACCTCTCCCAAGACCTGTCTTCATGCATCTCCACAAGAAACAACCTCCCAAATAGCCATTTTTCTAACTGCCACACCCCACTTTCTCGCTTTCTGCCTTTCTCACCCCCCACATGATAACATTTGACAAAAACAACCCACTCACGATAGTTAAACTGCTTCTTATTTTGTTAGACGTAAAGTTCAACTTTAATAGGCCAAGCATTTGCATCAAGCTGTTCATGTTGAAACAAGGATTCTTCTGACTTTGTTGGAGCATGCTTGAGATTCAAATATAGCTTTTCGAGTACACCATGCAAATGAGTAAGTCACAGCTATACGCCTGAAAAGGAGGCAGGATTTGGAGATGGACACTGCACTCAATCATATATTTTTCTATATTGGCCAACAGAAAAATGTATATAGTAAACGTATAAGTTGACAAAAATAGTGACCTATTGTGCTTGTTTTTAAACACCCAGATTCATGTTTTTGATCTGTATTACTGGCCTATATGTAAAACATGTGTTTTTTTTTTGTCTGTACACATGCTCTTGATTAAAATACACATTGGGTTCTTTTGATATCTCATTTATTTTGTAAAAAGGGAATGCAATTAACAAAATGTTTATGTACCTCTATTAGTGTTTAAGATTGTACCGATTTAACACAGGCAGCGAGCTACTGGACACACAAGGCTATTGCACACAAGACATTCCATACATTAACACAGTTCATACATACACTGTACATAGATACATACATACATACATACATACATAGTTATTCATATATTTATAAAAATCATACAGGGTTAGGCGACACAATAATGAAGTGATAGGTATACCTGCACAGATCTAAACACGTCTCGGCCTTTAGGGGGGAGAGCAGATATCATGGAAGCTGCCAAAGTGCTTTTCATGCTATTCGTACTTGGCTGTCTTAACTAGCAAAAACCTGCATGGAAATATGCTGAGGGACAAAAGTGTGGCCAAGTGTGAGTGAGTGTGTGTCTCGCGAAAGGAAGATGAGGTTAATCCTAAACAACAGGAGTCGCCCTATGAAACACAGGACTTCCTGTGGCTAAAGGAAGTTGAATGTTGTAGGTCTACAGAGTAGGAAGAAGCTGACCTCCCATGAGGGCATGAAGCCCCCAGACCCTTTGTAACCCGATCTGCTCTCTTTATTTGAAGGGGGAGAAAGGGATTTCTGGGAAGACAAGACGTGTTTACTCTGGACCGATCCCATTTCTTCCTGTGTTCAATGGGACTTCTTATTTGTTATGTTCTTATTTGTGGTGCTTTTTAAGACTTCACAGTGAGAGTGACCTACCCTGTTCATCCTACTCTCTGCACGTCAATGACAAGTCAATGTACAATAATCAATGATCAATAATACTGTCGATGGTGGAGCTGTGGCCCCAAACACTTCATACTTACATTCAGCCTAATTCCCCAGCAGGTAGTCACAAATACAGAAAGCACACACTGCTGCTGTGTTGCTACAACATTGTCAAGACAACAGTCTCATTAGTCAAAGGGCTACTGGACAGCTGTCATTTGGTGAAATTTATCAGTGCCAACTCACTTCAGGAAATGTGCTTTCTGATTGTGCCTTCCTCTCAGGAAACTGTTAAGTTACAAAAGACAACAGTAAAAGCGAGAGGGACAGATTAAGAAGGCAAATAGAGAGGGAAAGAGTGTTAACGATGAAGCTGGAACTGGAATATACCATACACATTAGTTCTTACAAATGAGTTAGAATTTCATGCAATATACGTAAGCAGAGTACTTTAGTTTTTGCAGTTAATCAGAGGGTTCTAGACATGTTTATATATGTGAGTATATAGCCCTGGTTTCTTGGAGATTTGGCCTGCGTGGAGTGCAGTGCTGAGTGGGGCTGCTCACTGCCTCCTGTCTCTATGAGTCAAGAGTACAGGATGTAAACAGTACATCACTCGGAGACATCTGTGGTTTAGCCTTAAAGAGGGGAAAAGTCATAACAATCACACAATGCTTACATGTCTACAAAGTGCAATTTTGAAAGCTTTGCATTTTCGAGAAGCTGTAAAGACATCAACAACCATAACCTTGATGTATTTTGGTGTTTGCATACAGTATTTGGCTTTCAATAGGAGCCTGCGTACATGAAAAAAGCTATTGTTAATTCGGACTCCCGACCAAAGATTGTGATTTCACTCTGTGATTGCTGAGAGTCCCTATGAAAAAAAAGAATATTGGGAAAATGATCAGCTATGGCTGCAAGTTCATTGAATTGAGTGAATTCACTCAAGAATGATTGTGTCATCACGCTCTTACATTGGTGAAATTGAATGCTGACTGTGAATTCACACAGGTATGATTGTAAGGAGAGGAAGTCTACATTGTACATTGTATCTCTCCAAACAGACAGTGTCTGCTGTGTCCCAACCATGAGCGGGCTGAGATTCCCAGGTGTGCTTTTATCTTTAAGTCTCTTCACCTGCACACAGCTCCTCCCCTTGTTCCATCACACACACACACTCTTCTTTCTCTCTCACACTCACACACACACAAACATACACACATACATACTCAGACACACCACGCGATGCTAGTGCCATGTCAGACACAGGTGGTGCAGTCCTGCATTATAGGGGTGGTCTGGTGTTCATGTTTGTTGGTACAGTGCTCTAGGGAGCTGGAGCTCTTGAGGGGGACCAGGCAACGGTCGGTAGGGCGCCCGCTATGCAGCAGCCAACAGCAGCAAAGCACGCGCAGGAACTCCTTCCTCATGTCCTTACTGCGCAGCGTGTAGATCACTGGGTTCAGCGCTGAGTTTAGCGTGGCAAAGCCAAAGAAGATGTCAGACTTGGAGAGGGCGGGGCAGGAGCGCATCGTGCAGGAGGTATCCAGGAGGAGGATGGTGAAGGCGGGCAGCCAGCACATGATGAAGACGCCCAGCACGATGGTGACGGTCTTCAGCAAGGCGTAGGCCGGTGAGTTGGTGGCCTCCTGTTGGCTGGAGCGCACGATCAGGTAGATGCGCACGTAGAGGATGACAATGGAGAGCAGGATGATGCTGAAGATGGTGACAACAAAGAGGATGTACTTCTTGGAGTAGAGAGGCAGCAAGGCGGAGCACTCCTGGAGGTTGTTAATGCAGTTCCAGCCAATGATGGGCAGCCCCCCCAGGAGGATGGAGGTGACCCAACACGTCCCGATCAGTAGGAACATGCGGCAGGTCTTGTTGGAGCCGTACACCTTGACCTTTGTGATGGCAATGTAGCGCTCTATTGCAATAGCGAGGAGACTGAAGACTGAGGCGGCTAGGGCGATGAACGCCGTTCCCTCTCTTATGAACCACTGCACGGGCACCAGCTCAAAGGTCCATCGTCCTGATAGGAAGATGTTGGCGATGTAGGCGGAGCCTGCCAAGAGATCAGAGAAGGCCAGGTTGCCGATGAAGAAGAACATGGCTGAGTGGAACTTCTTGTTGCGGAAGACAGCAATTAGCACCAGCAGGTTCTCCAGGATGATGATGCTGCAGATGATGACAACGACGATGTTGAGGGAGGTGAGCCCTGCCTTCTTCTGTGTACGTTCCTCCAGCTCCAACTGGGTCATGTTCTTGGCAAAGGCATAGTAGTACTGGATGAGAGTCCTGTTGTAGTACTGGGAATACTTGCTCTTCATGGCGACAGGGTGGCAGAGCACGGCAGCTTTTCGGCAAAGAGTCATTCACACAGCGGTATGGTGGAGTGCGTCTGGGCCTATGGTCATTCTCTCTCAGAGGGAGACGTGGAGAGGGTGCAGGCTGGAGGGAGAGACTTTGCCGGTCCCAGAGTCACGTCTCAGTGGCCCAGGAAGCCTGTTTGGGTCACCTGCAGAGACACAGAGAGAAATGTTAAGAGTCAGGGTTACTGACAATAGACATGCTGTAACACAGAACTGGGATGAGACCATTTACTGTGATGGAAAAAGCTAATAGGGGAGATGGTAGTTTTTCTTTGTTCGAGAATATTCTTTGTACAAACATTTTAACAATCAACAAATAACATTTAGTTTACTCGCTTCCATGTTGTCTAATTGCACTTAAGAATCAGATGATCCTGTATCCTGTGTATATGATTAATAAACTTATTGTCAAAAAGGCCTGTAGACCCGAGGTGATATCTATGGGTTCAAAAAAAGATTCACAGCCAATCTGGTATTTCCCTCTAAGCACAATCTGCCAAACACAGGGCTGGACTGTGTGGCCACATGTGCGCTTTTCTGAGAATACACAGCATACTGTGTCTCCATTTGCTACAGTACATCTCCAACTGAACACCCCCACAGTCAGACAGTTGCTTCCTCAGGCTATGCAAGCAGAATGGAATGGAAATAGTAAGATACTGTTGAGTGACTCAGAGGGGAGATTTAAGTAATCATAATACACCATCATGAAAAATTACACTCCATGGCTCCTGGAACTATAACTCCTAGGAGTATCAGCTCAAGGTAAAATAGCCAAGGAAAATAGCTCAATTCTGCTTTTAGGACAGAATACTTTAGCAGACAGATCACCTGTAGATACAAAAATAAATGCTCTGTCCGGCTGTATGCTATTCAGATATCAGCTAGGTCTGAGTCTAGCAGGGACATTCCACTGACCCTGTCCAAGCACTCTGCTGTCAACACTCTGATCCACCACTCCATTGTTGTCTGGAGCACCGTTCCACTCGATTGAACTACCTAACCTCAGCATAGCTGATGGATCAGGCAGGCCTCAACGTGGTGACCCTACGACAAGAGAGCAAGAAGTAAATACGTAGGAACTTATAAATAGGAACTTTCTTGACTTGTGGAAAGTATATCAACCCTTCAAAACTTCACATTCTCATTGTTTGGTTGTAAAGACTCATGTTGGTCATTTGAACTTGCCAACGTATGCTACTAGGCTAGTTCTCATGTCTTCTCTACCCTTGAATATGTACATGCAGTTATCATAAATTCGATAAAATAAGACTGTTTATTAAAATGACTGAACTGTAATGCAAAAAAAATGCAAAAGGGAATTAAGGGTGTGATGGAGTGTAAAGAGTAGCATTTGCAGGGAACTATAAACTTTAAATCTAAAGCAAAGCTTGCAATAGGTAGTCTCCAGGAAAATGTCTGTTAAAACAAAAAGAAAAGGCATTCAACAGTAAAAAGGTTCTGGAAAGCTAATTAGAATCTGAGCCGGTGGCTTAAACATGTCAAAGGCAATGAGTTCCCTCTGGAGAGTAGCTCAGATGGTAACCCAACACTGATGCTTCCACAGCCCCTCTCCTCTACTGCCCTGGCTGCGAGTTCAGTTCCCTACTGTATAAACCTTTACTGGCTGCTGCTGTCTGTTGGGTTGTGACGGTAAATCCCGGTGAGACTGAGAGGGACTGGGAGTGAGAGTGTGTGCCCATGTGGAATGGCATCTGGACACAAAGGCAGGAATCTGAGACATCTCTGTGACGCACACACACCACCACCTCACGCACGCACGCACACACACATGCACGCACGCACTCCACACACACACACACGCCTGCCTGGACACACGTGTGTACACACACACACACACATACACACCCCTAAGTGTACATACAGGACGCACACAGGGAGATGACCAGCACACCAGTCCAGCTGCACACAGACAGGTTCAACACACAGCTGCTCATCGTTGCCAATAATAACCATCGTACTGTTTCCTCAAGCAGGGACAAAGAACAATAGTCTCCTTCAGTATGGAGCACTGTCCTTCAGCCTGAATACAGCTGTGTCAGAGTCACTCCTTGGACACAATACTTATGATTACTGACTTATCAGCACTATAGCATCAGGTTGCCTCCCTGACCCGACCCTTTTGGATCCATAAAAGACATAAACAAGAGCTTGAGGCTCAGCATGTCTGCCAGCCACACCAGTGTAATTACATTACGTTACATTACAGCAGCCTATAATGATGTTGTTATTGGAGGAGTCTATCAAAACCAACTCTCCCAAGTACTAATGAACCTACATTGAGAGGGAAGTGACTCAAAACATCTTCTCCTTTCACTCTGTGGATCTCTCTTCTCCTCACATCTCTCGGGAGAGTTCTCTCTGCCAGTGAGCGTTTTCAGACTTGTGGCATGCAGCTCAAGTCCCCTGTGTCACTGTGGAGACCTTGGCGTCTGTCATCAAAGGATTTGACAGCGTGTGAAACCTGATGGGCAGGTTCGCCTGTAGTGCGGTGACTGTCTCGCCCCTGAATTGCCTTGCCCTGCCCTGCCGTGTGCCATACGTCCAGATGTCTCCACGGCAACTGGCTGACAAGACAGGGGAGCAGACTTCCTGCTCCACAGCTCTATAGACCCAAACAAAGCTGAGCTTTGTGTTTGGCCCAAACATCACTGTCATGTGTAGACATAACACAAAAACACACATCAAACACAGTCATGTCACCTGTCCCCACGTCACCTGAGTACTTACAACATGCTGATGAAAGGGGGACTTCTCCTGTCAACACTGGAGTCCAATAAAAAAAACTAGTGACAGTGAGATGGTGTTCTACTGTGTGTGAAATCCATGTGTTCATGAGCTGGAGAAGAGCTGAAGAACGGTGTCTCATTGTTAGAGTAGAGAGCATGTGCATGTTGCCCGAGCTATAATAAGGCTAGAGGAAGTCAGAGGAGCCAACATCCTGTTCAAACTTCAGAGCAAGCCATGGTGGTGGGCGAAAGAGAGGAGCAGGGGGGAGTAGTGAAGAGAGGGAGGGAGAGTAAAAATACAGTACGGAGAGCAACGTGTCATTTGTAGAGAAAGGTGTCGCACAAGGCAATGTATCGCTTCATCTTGGTTTCCGTTTTGGTTGACCTTTTCTTACATCCCTTGTGAGAAAACGTTCATTCTGCACGTAGCATCGAATGAGAACAGAAGATGAACCAGTAGATGTGTGCATGCTGTAAATGCGGTCTGACTGATAATTAAAGTTATGCAGTTTTTACATTCACCAACAAAAACCACATTTTCCAGCCACATATAATTACAACTACAATGCTTCTTATGTCAACTAAGCTGTGTATCTAGGACAATACTAGTCATATTTACTATGTTATTTAAATTCCACATGAATATTCAGACACACTAATAATGCTGTGAGTCCTGATGTCCTGAAACCTGATCCCTGGATCCTAATCCCAGTGTGAGACCAAGTTCTCCCGGCGGTCATGTGACGACTGCACAAAGGCCCCAGGTGTTGTTTGTGTTTCCCAGCAACACCTGATAAACCCCAATTAGCAGCAAGTCTGCTCAGGGGTACCAAAGTTACGCTGTCCCATTACACACCTGTTACCTGTCACAGCACTCCAACCCAACTGCACTTTCTCCTCGGGAAAGCACTAAAATCTCACCATAGTGTCTCTGATACTTCAGACACAAAGCCCTGTTATACACACACACACACACACGCACACACGCACGCACACGCACGCACACGCACACACACACACACACAGCCAATATTCTGGATTAGTTAACTCTAGTGATTAACCTTGTCTTGGGACAGTTTACATTTCCATGCTTATCTTTGTGTGTTTACATATCGTAGCCTTTAACATGTCTATCTAGATGAGCCGGTGTGTTTACTGTTCAACAGTTCCACTTTGAGTCCTAACTACCTACAAGCCTGGGCCCGAGAACTTCCTCTAACACATCACTCTCTCCATCTGCCCTTCACACTCAATCGAATGAAAGCTGTTGTATTGGCAACACACAGCCATCCTCATTCTTTCCTCTGGAGCAGAGTCAATGCTCTTCTCCTAATCTCTCTCAGGCTTTTACAGCAGCATGGGGGTTATCCATTACTGCTCCTTGCTGGGTATTTGCCCTGATTGGACGCATCGTGTTCCATTTTCGCTCCTAATGGCGTTAGTGTGCTCGGTGAGTGCTTCACAAGCTGTCAGGGGGATCATTCTACGCCTCTGCCCCCTCCCCCCTCCCCTACTTCAACGGTTCCTGACCACTGATTCTCACCCGTGGCGAAGTGTGTCTCAACGAAACTGACACAAGCGCACTAAGATGGTGTAAGCAGTCATTGCAGAACTAACAGGAAAAAAGACAGAGTGATGCAGCAGGAAGAAAGCTGTTAGACGATGATGCATATTAAAAGTACAAGAATGAGACCCAGACATCAAACAACATATGTCATTCTGTACTGCAATGACTTGTATTCTGCTAACCTCAAACATTTATGCAGCACATACTGTGAAAAATACACCGCAGCGAAGGAGAAATTAAATCCTTTTCTGTCCAACACACAAACCCAAACACACCACATACTCCACAGTACTGTGATTTGATTTGAAAATTAAGAGCTATGCTGTGTGAGTGTAGTGTCAGAACAGTGGTGGGTTGGGGGTTGCTTTGGGCACAAGGCCATGCCACCAGAGCTCACTCAGTCACTGACTCCTACTCCAGCCGAGGCCAGACCACAGACATCAACACCTGGTTACACAACGCTAACTGGCTGTTTACTTTTTAACTGAAAGGAATGTAGCAAAAGTGCTTCTTCATTTAAAAAAAAAAGAAGAAAAAAAAAAGAAGTGCAAATTATCAACCCTCCTTATCCCTACACCCGCAGCTTAAGACCAGCAGCTAGATGCTACTTAACTTTCACAAGTAATTTCAAACATGGGCAGGTTAGGGCAGGCCCTTCTCACTGAGCAGCCCCTACCATACTGTGCTTCACACAGCCTGTATCTACTGGTGTTAGCAGGTGGCAGCAGTGTGTCTCTCTGCCCATCACCGAGCCCTAGGGCTCTATACACACTGATTTTACATCATCATGGGAGCGGCATTGATTGCCCAGAGCCAGTTCCCAGAGCTCAGGCAGAGCATTAAAGTTTACAAAACCAGCAGGCCTGGGGGGGGGGGGGTTAAAGGGCAGTGGTCACGAAGCCTACAACAGGATTTGTACTGGTAACGAACATGATCATGTTATGACCCAGTAGCAAACATGACCACAGTCACGATACAGATGGAAATTGAGGACATTATCTTCACTCACAGGAAGACTTTCATTGAGCTTACGTAGCTTACTTATCTCACTTGACGTAGCTTATGGTTCATGGGAAATCATGTAAGATACCACTGTGACACCCATAAAAACCTCTGTAACGACTACATGAACACAGGGCCATTCTTTGGTCCCCGGTCATGTGGTCACAGTGACGTTGATCTGTGAAGGGAGAGAAGCAGGCATCAGAAAGGGCAACCCTCCCCTGGCCTTCTCTCCTCTGTTATCTGCTCTACACGGCTCAGTGCTGACATGCATGCTGATAACACTGACGGCCAAAAGAACCCAGGAGATAAACACACAGCTGACAAAGAAAACCAATATACAAACACAATTTTATATAGGCTATACTTACAGGCTATACAACCAGCAAAAAAGCCACCATCACTCAAATACCCACAGGCATACACCATTACATATAGACAGACAGACACCAACAAAACACAGAACGACTCAACCACTCAGACACACCAGTATCTTATCTATGCATACCACAATAAGCAGATATTCACAACCGTTTCCTAAACATAGGAAAAGGGCAGTAGTAAAATCTCCCCTAGCAGTCTCTATACTCCTACAACAGTCTCTATACTCCTACAACAGTCTCTATACTCCTACAACAGTCTCTACATTGAAGACTGAGAGGGATTAATAGTGAGAGTGATGCAGCATGTCTGTGATTTGAATTTGTACATATTGTTGAGAGTAGCACAAGGCTTTGTGTTGAGGAGGCTAGTCTAGAGCGTGGGTTGAGTATGGAGGAGTGAAACACAGAGAGAGAAGAGGGTCTGTTGTTGGAGACTTGAACGGTTCATATGATTGCCACTAGCTAAATGAAAAAAAACAGGGCACTGATTGAAGCGAGAGAGGCTTTTTCTGCGTCGTTTTGTGACTTGTACTGTCGGGAGATGGAATGAGAGATATGACATGGAAGCCTGCAATATCTCACAGTTTTTAACTTTAAGAGGAATTCCACAAGGGAACTGCATGGTCTTGAGGAAAAAAAAGAACATTGAAGAAAAACATATCTTCGCTTTGTGTAAACTTGTCAAGCCATGTCCCAGACACAGACAATTCACATTCCTTTGGCTTTTTACAGTGACTGTTAAGTCATACTAAAACATTAGTCAAGTAATGATAATTGGAATATTTACCTTTATTCATAGATTTTTTTTTTTATCATTATCACAGCACATAGCTGTAGTGTGTGATGTAGTGTGTGATGTAAGTCATATATAATAAAGAAAAAGCAAACATCAATTTACATGAAGCAGCAACTGCTGCTTTTTGGAAAGTTCTTGCAGAGGTGGTTTCTCGGTACAGGAAACCATGTTTATTTGGTCAAAGGAGAGCATATGTCTTCCTCTCCTCTTGTCCGTTATTATGGTAATTTCATAAATAGGAAGTTCTTTCAAATCTTGTTGAGGCTGCTTGGTATTTGGGGAGTGGGTGTCTACAGAACGAGGGGTTTTAATCATGTAATTAGGGATTAACCTTTCTCTCATCAGCAGTTGACAGTTTGAGCACAGCCTCTTCTGGGGGTCTAGTCTGTCATCATAGTTCAGTCAGAATGGTAGGGCAGTGTTTACTGGATGTGTGCTTTACGTCAGTCACTGTGATCTCTCCCTCTCTCAGTTTCTCTCTAACTTTCTCAGTCTCTCTGACTTTGTTATGGTTTATTTATGACAGCTGTTTATGTACTGCCGGGGTTCTTAGAGTGAGAGTGAGAGAAGACGGGAACAAAGAGATGTGTAAAGAGGGGCAACATAGCGCGGAGCCCCAGAAGCAGTAACCCACATGATCGACAGCCCCCCCAATCTGCCCGACGGGGGGGCCAGCCCTCAGAGGGGTGGCGCCTTTGAGGAAATTACTGTAATACATTCACCCTCGGACCGTTCCTGTCAACCCCAGGCCCACAGTTCCTAATTATTCATATTCTTACGTCGCACAATTTTGCATATTTCCCTTTTATCCAGCTCCCTAATTTACAGAACCACATCTCCCTCTTTCCACCACCCCCTCCTCCTCTCGTATATATTTTAAACTTACCACAGAGATCAAAAGAAAAGCCCACAAAGAGGTGATTAAAAGCACATCAGGAAGGATTTATTTAACCCATTTGGAGCAGACATGTTCTTATAGAGCCGTATTAAGGTCTCATTACACCATATTCTAAAGGAACTGCTCCAGTCTTAGGCCACTCTAAGAGCTCTCTTTGCAGTCAGCACCGAAACTAGGTGGTGAACCATATTAGACCACTTAATACATACAGCCTGAGCTGCCATAATGTCACATGGGGTTTCCACGTAATATCAAAGCTGAGAAATCACGCCTTGCCGAGGAGTTCAAGTAAGCACATGGCCATTCTAATGTTTGTACGAAATTGAGACACATACAAACAAACACGAGTAAACTACAGCAAGACAGGCTCTGATGGTTTTCTATTCATTAGGGTCTAGCTGTCTCTAGGTAGTTTTTTTTTTACAGTGAAGTGAGAGTGAGTTATAGCAGGCCAAGTCCATGTTGGCTGATGCTACGCAGTAGTGGGCCAGGGAGCTCTGAACTGCTGCTGCTGGATCAGAACCGGTTGGTCTGGATCAGAACCGTGTAGTCTGGAATACTGGAACAATGTGTGCAATTATGGGTCAGATCTGGATTGGAGCCTTTCTCAGCAGCCAAGGTGTGCTCGTTTCAGGTTTCAGCAGCGCTGCCATTCTCACACCTTCCCATGTTGTTGCCTACTCAGGGAGATACCCCTTAATTAATAGGTTTGAATGCACATTCACATTTTCTTTGTCCTGGCTCCCTGCTCCTATTCTACTCTGTCACTAGAACTTGGACTCCACCCCTGCTCATGTTCTATTGCCTGGTCAGGATAGTGTGTGCTTGTGTGAGTATATGAGAGTGAAGCACACATGCAAACGTGTGTGTGTGTGTGTGTGTGAACACTGCAAAAGCGGACAGGCACAAATCGAGCACTTGAATGCCTTGGCTCTGATGTGTGTGTGTGTGTGTGTGTGTGTGTATATATATATGTGTGTGTGTGTGTGTGTGTCTTTGTGGTTGTTAGCAGTGACTGTGACACTACAAACTGCACGTCTGTTCCTCTGATTTTCCTTTGATCTTTAATTCAGCATCAACACCAGGATACTGTCACGGGATGAGAGGCAACGATACAAGAGAAGAGAGGGGGATGGTGGTGGTAAAGAAATATGTATAAGTTGCATAAAGAAAAATGATAACAGCTATGCACAGGGGGACAAAGCAGTCCTGATTGCTTTTGGCATCTGATAAGATGAGGCTCCCCCATCTTTCATTATGGACCCAAAAAAACGAAATGCAGAAATCATCTGGCAAACCAAGGTCCTTATAACACAGCATGTTGTCAGAGAAACACATGGTTGCCTAGAGAGAAAACGATACTGTTATAACACAATCACTGTCCAAAGTTTTAGACAGATTTATATTTTCTACTAGAATGAGAATGCTAGTGAGAGCTAGCAAATCTGCCTCTAGAAAAAACAACTATGAGGTCAACATCCATAAACCTCCCTGATATATGAGAACGGCAATGCCCCATGAGACGGGACAGAAACTATGTAATACCGATGACACAGCAGTACATGCAGGAACAGTACATTGGAAATGCCGTGCAACATCCCTAACCATCCTTACATGAAATGGGGCTGTAGAACGTATCTATTATTTGGGTGTGTATTGTGTAATATTGTGACACGGTCTGAAAGTACTTTGTCATGCTGTGTGGGAACTGCTTCAAGGGCAATAATAAAACTGCTACTTGACTTTGACCGAGAGTAAAGAGAGATGATCTCACAAGAACCACATTTGACCAGTTGTCATATTTGGTTAAGACAAACACCATCCATTTCCACTTCATCTGTCAGCTCCTATAAAGCATTCTGAACTGTTGCATGACCCGACTGCAGTTGCTTGTGGTGCGTTTGTGCGTGTGCTCTGTGCGGTTCATTTAAAATCCAATTTAATCTAATGAGACAACTCAACCTCAGTTGATTGCAGGGTAAACAGCCTAACAACCATTTCTGACAATGGAGACCACCATTTCTGACCACTACCAAGTCTACTTCATCAATCTTTATTCAGAAAAATCTGGGCCAAGGACAGACCTACCCTCAGATATCAGTTATAGTGCACCATACTTCCAACACTGCTCTCTTTGAAACCTTAAATGTAGACTCCCAATTACACTGGATGGAAAAATCTGAAGGGGATTAACTCCAACTCCTCGTCTCTCTCCTTCTCCTTTTCTTTCTCCTTCTCCCTATGTGGGGGTGGGGGGAGGTTGAAGCAGGGCTGGTGGGCTCTTCCAGCTGCACAAACAAAGCCAGGCAGGATAACAATGGCTGCCAGAGATGAGGGAGAAGGACGGGTTCCAAAACCACAGCATCTCCATGTGTACCTGCTCCAATATCACTGCAACATGACCACTGGGACTGACCAGACATCAGGAAACCACAAGGTGACCACATTGATTGAGCATACGCTATCGCCCGCAGAAAGAGTTCACTCCACTCCCATTCATACATCACACAAAGATATTCCTTGTACAGTTTACAAAGTGTTGCCGTTCTCTACCAAAGCCACAGTAGAAACCAAAAACCTCAATGGTAAGTTACTTTGTCATAGTTTCAGCAAGATCTATGACACTCATCGATGTGCCAAGATGGAAGACTAAATAACCAATTTTGAGGTCCAAAAAACTATATTAACCTCGGAACATAGACTGACAGTATATTTTAAAATATATGGGTGGTCCACACTAAAACATATGATACTTAAATGCCATTGTAAAGAATAATTTGCACAAAATTCCGTTCAGTTGTCAGGCATGTTGGTATGTTGCTAAGTGTATTAGGGCGTGTAACCATGGGGGTCTTATAGTTCGTTTAAGAAACTAGAGAAGTAGGGAGATGTAACAAGACCTTTTCAAGCTGTTGAATTTTTAACTCTCTCCTATCCTAAAATAGCCAAAATCTTTCCTTTCCACAAAATGCCAGCTCAAGAACATATTTAAGTATTTAAATTTAATTTAAATTTAATATTTAGTATTTAATATTTAAATATTAAGTATTCTTAAGAGCTCTTGACAATCTCCACGTGTGTTCGACAGATTATGTTCTGAGTGTGAGAATGTGTGTGTGTGTGTGTGTCTTCAGAGGTAGGGAAAAGCAGGAGAATTATGTATATTTCTCTGATCAGAGACACTCCCAGTTCTTGGCCCTGTTGTCAGCTGTATGTTGCGACTTGCACTTCGGCAGCTTGGCGAACAGAAGGCGTTTACTTTGCTCCAGCTGCCACACCCAAGGAAAGTGTTTTTCAGGCAAAGGGTAAGCTCCAGCTAAAACTAGCCTGTGCAACCCAGATGGCTGTGGCACCACAGAGCACTATTAATATCACTGAGGAAAGCCCGCAACCAAATGACCAAATACATTACACACATTGATGTGTGATCATTTAGTGCTGCTCTTATCTAAGAGTAGTGGATTGACCCATGACCTATGACTGTTTCCATATTAACCAACTAAAAGCCAGGGCATTTTTGGCAAGCCTCTGTTGTTCTGTTCTTTGATCTTCCAGTGTTTTTACCTCTTAGATATGACTTACTAAAGTGGTGTGTGTAGACAACAAAAGAGAAGTCAGCCTCTGAGGAAAAGCTCTCTCACAGCTTCATATTAGGGCCCTCTCCCAGGCCAGAGCTGAAACCCGAGCATCCTTCGGGGATCGCCCCACCCACCCCAAACACATCTCTGCCTTCAACCCCCATGTGACCCAGCCCAAAAATCCCACACGTCCAGTTCCCACCACTGCATTACCATTCATTTATTTATCCATCCGTTTACTTATACATCTGTTTATTTATTCGCCCATTTATTCAACTTCACTTCTCATGCACTCCACACAGCCTTCACTCAGAAGTGTCTAATTACAGCTTTGACCCTGGGACACATGGGCGGTGTTCAGGAGGAATAAACTATGGAGAGCCATGAGTAGGGTGGGCAACAGAGCCCAGAGAACTCCTGACCTCGTGATGTCATGTTCTGCTGGATTTAACCGGTCTCACAGTGGTCTGATATAATGGAGTTTAGAGCCACTCTATATGGTCTGGTAAGGCCAAAAACATGTGACAGAGCTTCCTCTTCTTGAAGCCACAGTGACTATGCCTGGAGCTCTATAGTGTCTGTCTGACTGGTGCTCTGTTGATGCTGTTAACAGTACCCCAGGACTCTCTCACTTGGGACAGGGATGGAGTGTGTGAACGCGTGTGTGAAGAGGGCTGGCAGTGGTCAGCGGTTGCGGTGTGGCAGGTTTTGTTCTGGTGTAATGAGCCATGAGGTCACATGGTCCAAACGCAGACGGCAGGCCCCCCCTATCAGGTTCTATCTGTAGCCAGTCCACAGCATGTCGGAGAGTGGATCTGTGTTTACTGGAGAACATAACACCCCAGTAGCACCTGAATACAGGCGTCCACACCCCAAACAACCCACACCACTCTCACAACATCCCCATCAATGAAGCTGCTGACAGTCTCATTCAACACCTGATATTCCTCTCCTCCTGCATTTGTCCTACCTTCCTCTCCCTCCCTCTCAAATGATGTTATCATGGAGAATGTTTGCCCGTCTTTATTTGGTGTTCTGTGGCTCCCAAGTGCATTTGAGCATTCAGTTTAGAGTACTGTTGCCATTGGTGAGGCATGAGATAATGTCATCACAAGCTTTTACCATTTTAGAGAGGAGCTTAATCACCACCACACAGAAAAGTGACCAACCGCAGGAGAGAGAATGATGGATGGAGGGTTTTTATCTGGGCAATAAACATTAGTTCCTTCTCCTTATCAGCTTATCTGTGTGAGTTGAGATCCTCTTGGCACGAGGTGCTGCATGACTAGATTACTGACACCTCTCTCTCGTGGTTTTTGAATAATGGGATGCATATCATTGTCAGTGTGACCCATACTAATACACACTACTTCATTCATATGGGCCAATAAGGTGAAGAATGGGTAATAAAAACACCATAACACACAACAGCACTGACCTCAATAGGACAATTATGAACTATATCCAGTTCCACTCACATCTAAAATCTAGATATTTGACAAACACCCTGTAATACACACAGTTCTTATGAAAGACAGCATTATATAAAAATATATGAGAAAGTGTATAGAAAGTGTGTAGGTCCGAATTTAATAGTAAAAACCAGCATAATTATCTTTCAAGTTTAATTTTATTAGCCCATTACCACTAAACAAAATGTTTGTTTTTTTGGTGTTTAGTTTTGAACACTGATATTGGAATTGAAATGAGGTTTGATGTGTAACCACAGTGGACCCACGCGCTGCTGCCAGGGACTCCGGACGACCACCACGCAGCTACACTACGGTGAAATGGTATAATGGAAGCTTTTGTCTTATAAATACATCCTTTCAGCACAATGCGGCCTACAGAGACAAATGAGCAAAGCTCGACTACATCCGACGGGGGAACAGCGGGTCTTGCAATGGCTAAGAGAAGTAGTGGAGCCCCCTGCAAAGCAGGACCAGGGGATCATGCACCCCACTCCAAAA
This sequence comes from Argentina silus, assembly GCF_951799395.1. Lineage (NCBI taxonomy): Eukaryota > Metazoa > Chordata > Actinopteri > Argentiniformes > Argentinidae > Argentina > Argentina silus. Next base: position 6,916,919 of record NC_139663.1, read on the forward strand.
ATGACACTATAATACACATAGTGCAGCATGTCCGCAAGCGACCACGGTTGCTTGTTAATATTTAACGCTGCATGTTACTTATTAAACATAGTGTTATAAAACATCTGTCACCCTCTGCAAACGTAATGAATCAACGTTTAACGACAGTAGGTTAGATTTAGATGCGATTTAGATCTTATGATCTGTGTTTTTCTCCTTACATTATCTTGACATCATTGACAATAAGAAGACAACCTGTCAACGTTTGACTGCATGATCTATAATAATGTTAGATGAACCTCGTGCGGTCCAATTGTAGGCTACACCAACAATTACATACATCTGATGATTAGAGGTGGCTACCGATAAATATGAGGCATATTGTTCCTGGTTAGATAAAAATAAAACATCTTTCTTACAATACCCGTTCGTAGTCGCAAACACGTGGTATATTAGGCTACACCTGGCACAGGACTAATGGATAGTTTCTTGGTTTTGTTTTTTAAAATGGCACATGTGAAATGTATAGTCACAATTTGAACATATTTTGTTGGTAGGTTAGAGATAATATCACTTACCCCATGTGCTATGTCGGAGGGAACTGCGAAACGAGAGTAGGTATTTGAGGTTTGTGTCGACAAAGTTGTATCATGTGGCTACCAATTTCCAAATGCTTTTTTGGAGAATTGTCTTGGAGAGCGCGGTCTTCTTGGTCGCGAGGGACACAGCGATGATGACAATCAAAACTTTCGAAGACGGCTGGACAATGTTCCTCGTCTGGTCACTAGTAAATCCATACTGTGGCTGGAACCACTCTGCCTCCAAATCCGAAGACAAATTCTATTGCTGAATGTTTCCAAATACAAAAGGCATTAAAGACAATGCCTAAGACTTTTCTTGCTCTTTGGTTGCTCTATTCCCAGAGTCCGTCCGATTGTCCCTTCTCTAACTCTGAGAACAACAGCTCCACAGGCAAGAGAACGTCAGGGAGGCGCGCGCACAATATACGGTCACACACATTAGCCTCTCTCAAAACGATTGAATCGTCCTACCAGAATATTATCCCATTGGCCGCTCATGAAATGGTGATTCTGACTATGAAAATACACATACAACCCCAGAACCTTTATTTCTAATCACTAATTACATTTAAAGGATTAGAAAATGCGATTTAATTGTGTGTTTTTTTCTCTCCAGGGTACAAATGAAGTCCAGATGTTTTTGTGCTAATGTTCCACCTCTTCACTTCCTCTTTTCTTCGACTTGAATGAACGGGAGTCCAATGCTTTTCAAATTCTCAATTTGACTGAGTTCTCTAGAGAGCTCAGACTACTGTCTCTGAGGTCTTTTCCCCCCCTTGGAGACTGCTGGAGAAGAACTTGTCCAGCACGTTTTACTGTCCTCCTCAAAGCAAATGCCTATTAAGTGAAGAGACTGCACAATTTAATGTTTGCAATACCTTCTTCAATTCTTTTGGTCAACTTATCATCGCAAAAATGGAGATATGGCAAATTAATTGGCATTTCAGCTATAATTCGCCATGTAGACTAAAAGTGCTTTGAGTCAAATCTGCATGATGACTCATTGATTTCTTTGTACTTTAATCAGTACGATATGGCCTTGGGTCTGCTTGTAAAGGTAATGGGGTGAAAGGTAAATCAGGGCATGTTAGTCAACATCTTGGCTAGGTGTCTATAGGTACTATGATGCAGCATGGCATCATAGTAAACATGTTGTGGAGTGCCACACTGCACATTACACATATTGGTGGTGAGTCAGACCAGCTAATACAAGGCAGACACACATTTCCAAGATGAAGGCCAGAGTGTCTATTTTCTCCCTCAGACTCATATCACACCTGTTGGTGAGTGAGTGATTCAGAGAGCTACAGGGAGAGGAGGCAGGGTCATGATTGGGCAACCCCCATCCACAATACTCATCACCCCTCCCTCCACCTCACCAGCTGCTGTGTGAGATGTGGTTTATGAGAAGGGGGGAATTTGGGAAATAATCCAAAATGTAGAATAGTATATTTGTTATGGTGACACAAATCATTAAGCATGCTCCTTTTCTCTGAGACCTTTAATGTGTACCTTTTAAGCCATTGCCTTTCCTTCTTCCATATGAATGTCATTCTCCACTTAAGTGTTGTCAGGTTTAATGGACAGTGAGTAATCTGGATGTCTAACAGGCAGTCTTTATGGACTGACTGCTCATTGTCAGTGGGTTTATGGTGGGACAAGTTTAAAACTGCAGAGCTACATTGAGGAACCCCATCCATGTGTCTCCCACTTAGCTCAGGGGAGGGGTCAAGAGCCCTGACCTCACTTCCTGTAGGGGCTACTCACAAGCATTCCATTGTCTGTGAGAATGTGACTGGGCTCTGGGGACTCCCCACATCTGGCAGCTGTTATTACCGCCCCCTATTCCTGCCCCCCAGGAGGAAGACCAACGTGTGTACTGGAAGGGCACCCCATGAAATCCCACAAAAAAACTGGTCAGGTTATTGTTGTTTCAGAGACCACTCTTGCTCTCCCCCTCTTCTTGATGGCAGCATGAGGTATTAGCTTCTCTTTTTTTTCTTTTTTACTATTTGGTTTCCTGCCAACCGGATTTCTTCACTGATGCGTGTCACTGCCAACCTAACATGGGATTTACACTTTTCAGTCATTGTGTTTCTCATTCTTTGAAGGACATTGCTCTCACTGTATTTACCAGATTGCGTAAATGAGTTTCATTGAGATGCAGTCTGTGGTTACCTGAACTTTGTCTATCCCTTTGTTATTACGGGAAGCTTGACAGAGAGACAAACTGAGAAACCAAAAAAAGATACAGTTCATATGTACCTTTTTCATATGTCTTATTGAGTGAGACCAGATATTCTATAACTCATCCTGTAACCCTTCTCTCCAACAAAGTTTTAAGACCCAAAAAGGCAGTGGTATTATAGTAGGACCTGATTTTCCTTCGGTTCTACTTTTAGATGCTAGTGGCCTACACTGGGGAAGTCATTACAACCGTCAACTGTAACTGTTCTCATGCTCTATTTCAGAATGAAAGGGGACTTTCCATCACTGGATGATAGTCATTAAACCTATTTTCTACGGTGTGTATAGATGCACTACAAAGGAGGTTGTCAACATCATGTATGATAATTAAAATTAGGGACATTAGTGAAGGACCATCAACTGAATATGTTGGGTCAACTTGTTGTTCTTAACAGAAGGGTTAGTTGACTGAATAGTCATGACCATGTCCCATTTGTCGACTGAATAGTCATGACCATGTCCAATTTGTGTGCACATTGCTGCAGAAAAGCTGCCATGTATTCCCAGAACTTGTTTGGATTTAAAAGAATGTGCTGCTACTATACAGATGTGAAGGGACAAGCAGGGGAAGTGTCTCTACTCTCATCACTTCCTCAAGTTAGTCTTTCATTTTAGCGCTGCAAATGGCCTTAGGTCATGTGCAACGCAGTCCCATGATACAATCAGAGCTGATGTCCAAAATAACTTGTGTGATCCACAGCGGATTCACATTCAGGTCAAAGGAGAGGAGAAATGTGCTAATTTTGCATCTGCAGAACTTCAGTCACCAATAGTCAGTGACAGAGTGATTTAACACAAACTGATGCTTGTGACAGAAGGAGCCCTGCAGGGCTATTTGAGCTCTGTCCCTGGTCCCCATCACTTTGTGTTAACTTGAAACAGGTTGCTACAACTATTCAAGTTAAATTCTGGAGTGGAAATATGGTTTACAACAAAACAGTTGTCCTACTGTAAATACACACCTCCTATATGTGTGGGTAGCACTGAGAACACATAATTTGACATGCATGCAGAATCATACAGTGGTTTGTGTGTCTGAAAGGCCTTGAGCCTTTGGTCATGATGCACTCTGGATTATTAATAGGGCATATTCTGCGAATTGTCAATGAGATATATGGATGTTAAAATCAATAAGTGTTATGGCTTTTAAATAAACAGGCACCCTAAGGCTAAGCTGCTTCTAGCCTCTCAGAAAAATCACTAAAACCGGTGCCAGTAACCATCAGTAACCTGGGCATAGTATGATTCAATCATATGAAATAGGCTGTGCAGGCCGGTGGTAGAAGAGTGTGTAGTTCTGGGTCCCCCCCCTCCATAATCCTTTATCTCTTCAATCCAAATCAGCTATAAGTGTTGGCCATGCCACATGTCTTTCTCTGGTGTTCACAGGTTATGAGGTAAAACTGGCGCCCCTCCCTCCCCTCGACCTATGTGTCACCTTACCTCTTATCTCTGCCTCATCTAGGGTCCTTTTTCTTCCACAATAGAATTCTGGTTCTAGAATTCTTATAAAATGGGATCCGTTCATTGTGGTGTAAGGTTTGTCTCATCGTCGACACTCAGGTTTCTTTCTCTCTTCACACAAAGGAAACCTGATGTGCTATTGTTGGGCAAAATGATGGTGTTTATAATGAGGCATGTGTGAGTAATTTTATGATAATGTATATCATCAGTTTAATTGAGAGCACATGGTTTTATACAGTAACTGCCTGGCCTTGCTGTAAACATAATGTGTTTGCTTCCTGTGTGTTTCCTGTGTTTGACTACGTTGTAACGTCTCATCCGGTTTCTTAGTTTATGTTTGTCTTTGCTTCGTGTGATTCATTTTTTGTTTCCTGTTTTGTGTTCCTCACCTTGTTTCTCGTTTCAGACACTTCATCATCTGCCCTTGTGTGTTTCCCACCTGTGTGATTGTCGACCCCGCCCTGATTAGCTTCACCTGTTCCTCATCATCCTTCTCTGTGTATTTAGTCTGTGTGTTCTCCTGTCTCTGTGCCAGTTTATCTTTGTACCTTGTGTCAAGTGGTCTTTCCTAATGTTGAGTATTCCTGGTTATTTTGATCTCTGATAACATTTCTGACTATGCCTTTTGCCTACCCCCTTCCTGGATTATCTGCCTACCCATTGACTGCCTACCTGTTAACCAACCCTTTTTTGATAGTCAAGACTATTCTATTGGATTTTGGAAAAAGTTTTTGTCTCCAAGTCGTGCATTTGAGTCCTCTGCCTACGTACAACAGTCCTTACACATGTGAAGGAGGTCTCTGAATGTATATGTTCTGTCTATTTACATATGTTTGTTCCAGAGCTCTCTGTGGGTGTAAGTGAGTGTCTCTGTTGTGCAGTGGATCTCAGTGCTTACCCAATATTTTAGAGCTCCACCCTTTCTGCACAGGAGTCCCTCCAGGGATATAGAGTTACCTTATTATTATAGCCAAGGCTGAATACACTGTTCCCATGGTCCACTTTGCATGTGTGACTGTGTTGGTAACTGTACTTGCATATTGGGTAGAATATCCATTGTTTCCATTCATGTGTGACTCCATCATCTCTCCTCCATTCACGGGGGGGGGGGGGGGGGGCAGGGAGGTCCTGTATACTCCACAGTGGGGGGGGGGAGAGGAGTAGTCATGAGTTTTGTGGCTTCCTGGAGATTAGGCATGTGTTTATAGAGCCTTGCTCAAGTACCCTTATCAAAACACATTCTAATCCACATGTCCATTATTACACTCTGCTCCATTAACAATATTACTGAGAGAAAATGTTTTCATAAGCAGGACCAGTCATTTGAGGAGTGATAAGACTCTGTCATCCAGGCTTGGTCTAAATGGTTGGAAGAGATGTCTTCGGTCGAGACAATCAGAGCAAAGGCCCTTTGAGGAGTCAGCAAAGCACAGAAGTGACAGTCATGGATGATGTTATTTAATCTTCAGAGGCATCAGAGAGGGCAAGGGCAAAATCTGTTGTTTTGACCTGAAGCCATATGGCAGTCATCAGCGACTCCCTTCGTCATTGGCAAAGAAACCTTACCCTGACATGTCTTGGTAATTCTTTGACCTGTGTGAGAGTTCAAAAGCTTGCACACAGGTTTAAATCAATGTCTGCAATGTGTTGTACGATATAGGATGGTCATGGGTTGCTGTTTTGCAGGCTCTGTTGTAGCTTTGATGAACTGAGTAACATCTGCACACACTCCTTGACCTCCTTATTAACTGAAAGGGCAGTCGTCTTGATGACTGCTGAATGTTTAATCAGGTAAAAAATAAAGGAATTGAAGCACAGATGTTTCACAGCACTGGCTCAGCAAGACATCTGAAGACGGAAGCCTTGGTCTTCTGAATGCAGTCATGCAGACTGTAGACTACCCTGAAGATTTTAGGAAAGAGAGTGTGGAGAGGGCAATATAGGGGAGGAAATGGTGTGTGAGGAGGAGGGGGCTAAGGAAATTTGGTGGAAGAGAAGAAAAAGGAAATAGCAGTAGGTCGGATGGGTGCAAGCAAGGGGGTGAAGGAAGTGAAGTTGGTCAGTAGAGGGTAAAATAAGCTTTCAGTAAGCAGGTCAAGCGTAGAACTATTGGAATCTCACCTCGAGGAGTTTGCACGCATACTGCCTGTTGTATGCCTGAGACAGAGAGGGTGAACCCAGTGTATGTGGATCTTACTCTGTGTGTTTGCGACAGAGAGAGAGCATGCAGTATTTGTTTGTATGGGTGTGTTTACAAAATAGTGTTTGTGCCGACACATATTAAACACACACACATCTCTCTCTCTCTCTCCCCACATCTTATCTCGTAATTCCCAAAGGGAGGACTGCCGAGTTAACTGCAGGGGTCAATGTTGGGGGTCATCAGATAACAAGGATCAGGGTCAGGCCATAACGAGAGCTTTAATCTCCAGAACAACCTCCCCCACTCTTCTCCACACCCCCAGTTGCATTTAGAAAATGGTAAGTATATGTGTGTGTATGAGTGTGAGTATCATGACAGACCGAGTGACCGTATACAGTGACCCACACAGGGGCCTGGTGTATGTATCGTAAAATAACAAAGGGTCTGCAAGGAGATGACAGGGAGGCAGCAAGGGTCTAAATCTCACACTCTACCGGCACAGCCTCAATCACTGCAGTCTATGGACATATCAGTCACACCACAGGGCTGGACATGGTCCAGACAATCACCTAGACCAGGAAATGACCACAGTAGGTGTCCAGCTGGGACTGTGACGATCACAGAGCTACTCTGCTGTCCAGGTCCCTGAGTGTATCTGGATACAGAATGTTAGTTCTGTTTTTCTATGTTCACATGGCTCAGCATTCTGTCATGAAAGTGACATTACACCTGGGCGTTTGTGTTATTCTAAATTACACTTGAAGTTGAGAGAACCCAGCCCTGGTTTATTGAGCGTATGGTAATTCCCTACTGCTCACCCCAACACACCACCCAGGGATATGGTGCTTTGATCTACACACTTAGACATTCTTCTCATTGGCATCTCACTTCCCTTCCCACTGGGAACACCTCCAGTCACTGAGACCTCTCTCTCTCCACCACGGTCACTCTGACAAAATGTTCATTTTCACACCAGCTTCATGCAATCACAGGAGCAGGGGAGGAAAGTTGTTGTGCAGCTTTGGATCACACAGTGTTGTTAGTGTTCCGTGGCCATCCATTTTCCATCTCAGTGGGAGGGTTATTTTCATTGTCAATGGTAATGTTTTTTTCACCACATCCAAGAGTTTTCATAGCGTGGGAGATCATCTCCTTCCCCACCTTTCCGATCTGAAGTCTCCAGGTTTCGTCTGTTGATTTTGGTTGGTTCCTGCTGCTGCCTTCTCTCTGTTCCTTTTTCCCTGACCTCTAAACTCAGTGTTCAGACAGTGCTGTGAGCAGGAAGGACTTGAAAAGGACAAGGCTCCTCTGTGCAGGGACGGAGACCAGAGTGGAGGATGAGGAGGGGGAAGGAGTTTTGGCCAAGTTTGGTGATGTTGATACAGCTGTGCCATAATTACATTATGACCTCACTGGCCACATCCAATCAAATCTAAAATAACACACTGGCCACAGCCAATCAAAACTGCAATAACATTGTCAATTAAAGAAAGAGAAAAAGACAAGGACTTCATAGAGAACTGGGCTTTGAATGTCTGGCCTCTAATGTGCATTCGGAACACTACTGTGTAAATACAATGTAAACAGTGTAGACATGGACAAATCAAGTGTGCACAATAAACTCTAACCAAAGATATCATGGACACACTCAAAAACTGACATCCCCTCTCAAGATCACATCATTGAACAATAAGGAAACTTGACCCTGGCCATTCTTTATTCAGGCTTCAATCTTTCCTTGCTGAAGGCCAGACTGAGCCAACACTATGTCCCCTACTTAAATAGAGGATGATGAATGACAGGAGCGTGCTGTCATATATTGGATTTCTCAGTGAATAATTTGATAGGAGTCACGATGACGTGAAATGGTGCTGTCTGCCTTGAATACACCCATCTGTGACTGAGGCTTAGAGCTTTTGAAATGTGAGTCATGCCATTAACGCCATGGCAAACAAATGTCATAGCAAGGTAGCAGATACGTAGAATGCTGCAAAGCACACCAGTAAGACTGTTAGGGAGAGCTGTTGACACACGTGACGGAGTTCATTGTGAAAAGGGCGGGTTGAGCAGTCATCCCCCGATGGAATTATGAGAACTTCCCTCAGCAGGAATTAAGAGTGGGTGATGGGAAATGTAAAAGACAGAGCTCAAATGTTGTCCCATCAGTACCAAGTCTGCTCAGCCTCAGACCCCTATCCCGTGTGTGTGTGTGTGTGTGTGTGTGTGTGTGTGTGTGTGTGTGTGTGTGTGTCTGTGTGTGTGTGTGTCTGTGTGTCTGTGTCTGTGTGTCTGTGTCTGTGTCTGTGTCTGTGTGAGTGTACAGTACATGCAGATGTGTGTCTGTGTCGCTGCCTGTCGGGGTATGGAAGTGTTTTGTGATCATGGACCAAGTTGTAATCCTGGAAAATGTCCAGTGTTTATCTTGAAAGTCAGAATTTGGCAACACTGCAGCTGCTCTGAAGAATGCTCCATAAAGTGACTAACATCACTGCTGCTTAACAGAAAAGAAGGCTGGAGTAAATTAACAGCTCACACGAACCCCTCTTCTACAGCTATCGGTAATCATGTTAACTTGAAGCAGATTGGGTCAGATAAGCCTGATGGCTTTAAAACTCCATGGCGAAACAGCAACAAACCCATAACTCAAGGCAGTGGGTGTTTGTAGTTCAGGCTAGAGGTTTTGTTCTTTCTTTTGAGTAGGAGGTATTGGTGCTGACTAAGATTTGGCCACTGAAACTGGTTCAAAGGGTAGCACAAAACACTTACATAGACACACTCTTCTCTGTCTGACAGATACACACACACACACACACACACACACACACACACACACAGTTGCTCATTATGATGTTGCACATATTACTCATGTACACAGCCTACAGAGTGAGTATGGGTGACTCATTGTACCGATTTGGATACTGTTGTGTCTCAGCGAACCCTTGTAAAGATCTTGTCTTATCCTCCAGCATCACTGATAGTTACCTAATCATGTAAACTGTTGACCCCCTAACACAACTAACACTGTTCAACCGTAGGGTTCCAACCATTCTAACCTATGGGGAGAGAAAGAGACCCTGTAACTCAATGCAACGTGCAGGAGGAAAAGAGCCGTTCATTAGCTTTAACTCTCGTCCATCTGGAGGTGAACTGATTTAACGGCCAAAGTGAAATATAGCTCCTTCGCTGGCCTTGGCCCACGCTCACCCATAACCCCCTGTCCCCCCTCCCCTCCCCCAAAAGGCCCCAAATTCCAGGAAAAGTTGGAGGGAAGTTCTAGCTGGGCTCCATAAATCTCCCCTTCACTCCCCAGCCGCTCACATCCAACAGCCGACACATCATCCGTTCTCCCCATCCTCCTCTATTCCACAACCGTTTCTGACAGTCAAAAGCAGCAGAGACGGTTTCATCACAACTTAACCACAACTAGGTGTCTCATCAGCTTAACATCAAGTCCCTCTAACTTCAAGACTTTATGGCCCTGTCTGTCCCACCACAGTGGCGTCAATGTCATGCTGCTTCAGTCAGCCCCGGTGCCTTATTTATCTATTAGTGCCACTGCATGTAGTCACAGTGTCGTTACTCCTTTATTGGCCGTAATCAACCGTGGTGCCATTCATCTTTCATGGCTGCTATCTCAAACAGCCGTCTAACAGGGGGAAACATGAGAAGGGTTCACAAACATGAAGGAAACCATTGTAGTCATGAGGAAAATCACAAACGACTGAATAGTCAGAGAGCATAAGTGCTAAAAAAAAAGTGTTACACAAGCAGTGTTCATCTGGAATTGTGGAAAAGTGTGCTATTGATTGGCCCTGTGATTATGAAAAAAGGAGTGTTTGCCTGCTCTGATGAAACCAAGCCCATGTGAGTGATGGACCTGTCTCAACATGCACATTAGACTCAGCAAGGCTGATTAACAATAAGGGCTACGCTCACATGTGAATGACACATGCATCAAAGGGCAGAGTTGCTGGGCCAGGCGAAGAGTCATGACAGGAACTCTCGACTGAGCTCTCATGAATAGCACATAAACACAGAACATCCGTAAACAGTTTAGAAGTCCTGTTTCAGTTTGTTCCAAATGGGTGGGAAGGAGTGAGGGATGTAGAAAAAGGGGACGGGGGTGAGAGAGAGAACCACTGCAGCTGATATTCCCTCTGTAGCGGCCCAATGGGGCGGAGCACCATCAGCCTGCCTACTTGCTCCTATGGGACGTTCTGCCTGTACAAACAAACCGACCCCCGGGCCTCTAGTCTAATGGGAACCAGACCTGCCCAGGCACCAAACTCCCTCCCTCCCAACCCCTCCTTTCCCCCCTTCCTCCCACCCTCCCTCCATACACCCCCACACCCAACCAACACGCACTCCAGCTGAAGGACGCACTTCAATTATCCTAGACAGACCTGAAACTATTCCCTCTCCGTCCTTTCCCACATAGAAATGACTCATGACGTTCCACCTTTCCTCTGCTCTGGCTGACCCCCGTGACCCCAGGGCAGCCAGACTCCCAACGACCTTCACTTATCTCCTCAGCTCCTCTCTCCCTTCTACATGCTCTATGGTCCCACTCACTCACACATTCACACATTATTCTCACTCAATCTGTCCCCTGTTTTTTTCTTGCTCATTTGCATCCTTTCACACGTTTGTCTCATTGTCATTTTTTTGGCACACTCGTTTGCATTTTATGTGTTAATTTTCTTTCCCTTGAACAGGTTTTGTAGAATCACCCTCCGACATGTGAGATAATGTCATGAGTCAGTGTGAGAGACATGCTTTGACAGGGAGGGCCTAATTAGATCTCTAACCAATGAGGACAACATGTTCTAATTCGCAGACTCTACAGTACCAGTAGTAGGGTCTAATAATAGAGGCACCATCTTGGACTGAGGGCTGCGGAATGAGTGCAGTTCATCTCTGGTTGGATGTCTGAATGTTCTCATTGTGCAAGTTCATAGTTTATCTGTGAATGTCCTCCCAGTCTCATAGCATTTTTGTATCTGAATGTTCTAGCACTGAAGCATGAATAGTGGCACATAGTCAGGAGGGAGGGAAGAAAAGCTCTTAAAACACAGTTAGTCTCCACATGGACTTCACGAACAATTCAGAAAGGGTTGGTTGTGAGATGAACTGGTGACATTCACTTGCTAAGACATGAGGCACTGTGTTTATTGTATCTCTTTATCACTGGACTCTTGTGTCATGGCAATTAGCATATCTCTCTAAGATAGAGTATATGCTGCTGCTTCCTTCTGTTCCCCATATCCTCTTTCACTGTGTGTGTGTGTGTGTGTGTGTGTGTGTGTGTGTGTGTGTGTGTGTGTGTGCATGTGCATTTGTGTGTTTTTTTACTCCAATGCTCATGTGGGAGAACAGCCTTTGGTGGTGGTGTGTCAGAATCAGCACAGGGTCAGTAATGAATTCCCTGGAAGTATAACTGATTTCTTGTGGAGGCAGGACCATGATAATGACTGGAGAGATTGGCAATGATTCACACACTGGATCTTATTGTCAGTTCTGTCTCCCTCCCTGACATCTGGGCACAAACCCGCCAATGTCCCTGCAGGCAGAGAGCTGAGCTGAGCCGCACAGCCCTCTGTGAATTCAGCCCCTCTTTATTCCTCTTTCCCTGGCCTGCTTTACTCCTCTAGGGTGCTCTGTTTTTCTCCTTTTCTGTGGCACTGCTGTGGGCATTCTGGCAGTGCTGGTGTCTTTGTGTCATGCAGGCCAGGAGTGGCCAAGCCCAGGCACACCTCTCTGGAAAGTGTGTTTCTGCACCGTCAACGGAAACAGAGACCTGATGGCAACAAACGTGTTATGACTCAATCATGGCTGGCCTGAAGAGGGTAGGAAAGGCATGTTTAAGTGTGCGTAACTTTGGATGTGTTCTTGCAAGAGTAACATGTGACATGAGGGTGTGCAGTTAGGTGCGTGTGTGTGTGTGTGTGTGTGTGTGTGTGTGTGTGTGTGTGTGTGTGTAAAGTATAGCCTCAGGATCCTGATGCTTGTACCTTCCCAGCACTGAATCGATCTGCCGTGAATGTCTACTTTCACACCAGCACCAGGGTGGATGAAACACAGGGTTTGATCAATAACCCCCATCTCTCTCTCTCTCTCTCTCTCTCTCTCTCTCTCTCTCTCTCTCTCTCTCTCTCTCTCTCTTCTCTCAGTAACAACTAGCTTGATCTTCACAGTCATCAGAAAAACTGTACAGCCCCATGAGAAGAAGTAGGAAGACGTAGTGGTCTTAATAAGGCCCCCGGGCCAGGGGGGTGTTTTCCTGCCTGAGGAGAAGCAGCTGGGCCAAGCCAACGTTGAATCAGCGTTGTGTCAGTGTTCCCTCGTTCCCTCTGATGTCATCATTTACAGGCAGTAGAACGCAGGTAGAGACAAACAAACAGTCAAGTTCATTGACTCACATCAAGGGAAAAAAGCTTTCTGTCATATCCCTTTCTCCATGATTCCATGGAGAAATGATTCCATGGCCTGAGATTTCAGACAAATACTGTACAGTACAACATGTCTGAACTTGTTCTCCATTCCTTTCATACACTTTGGTTTTACATGTCCTAACCTAGTTCTTTCCTCTGATAGCTTCATTTTAGAGGCTCAGCTATTTCCTCATGGACTTACCTTACTCTTCTACACTTTTCCACTGCCACATTGCAGCCTAGCAGAGTTCTGGACGTTGAGACACCTGGATCTAGCTAAGTTTTCCACCGAGAACTTTCTGGTTCAAATGCAGTTAAAGCTATAGTTTACAGTCATGTGATGATGATGTGGCATGAGCACTAGTGAGAATCAAATGAGTTAGGGGCCTCCACACCCCCACAGACTTCTTTCCCTCCCTCCAACCTCTCCACTCACTCCCTCCTGAATAAAATATTCGTGGAAGTGTGGGATTACTTTCACAAGAGGAACATGAACCCCCTGACTTCCTGCCCACTGATGAGGTCACCAGTCTCTAAGGGAGTGTCTGTGAAATGCCTGTTCAATAACAGCAGAGTGATGGCAGTGCAGGGAAGAGAGAAGAGAAGGGGTGCTGACGGGGGAGTTGTGGAGGAGTAGAGGACTGGAGGGGGGCTGAGGTGCAGAGTGTTGGGGGAAGGGGTGGAGGGAAGGTCCAGTGCCTGTCTCCAGCGTGCCCCGGGCACTTGGCCTAGCACAGCATGTGTTCATGTTATGGAGAGTGCTCTGGTCTCTCTTAAAAATTAGGCAAAGGGGGTGGGGGTGTTAAAACTATTCAGCCAGGAAAATCTCACAAAGTAGGGGAAAATGTTCCAGTGTTGGCCGAGAAACTTTCTGCTTTTCATTTATCACAGATGGCTCTGTGACTGCTCTGTGGAAGGATCTATCCCTCCGATCTGCCTTCTGATCTATTGGGAGAGATAAGGATCAGTACTTCAATATCCAGCATGCTCTGCTTTACCCCGGGGCCTGTGTCATTAATATCTGACAAGCCTTTAATAAATCTGGCATAACTCATTATAGCAGTGTCTTGTGTAACCTGTTGTGTCACATGGTGTTCCTCGGTTAGCTAGCCTCTCCCTAATATGGTAGATGATCCAAGTGCGCTGATTAGAGAGGGACCTGCTTTGTGTCTTAGTGAAGGTCATTCTGAAGCTCTCTGTTCCAGAGGTCCTGGGCAGCTGGGCTGCTGCTCTCGGGTGGATGAAGAAGGTGTTGGGGAGGGTGGTGGGGGGGGTGGAGACACCTGACGCCCCTTGCCTGAGGCTGGCCTAGGTGGGGGTGAGGGAGGGATGAGAGTGACTCTCAAACACAAAGCCATCTTGTTTTAACCCAGGCCCCAGATGGAACTGCTCTGTTGCCAAGGATCCCGATCTCTACATCCTGCCGCCGAGTGAAAGGCCCAGTCTTCAAACGACTCGCATGAACAAAGACTCATACAGTGGACTAGCGCTGTGTCACATACTCACACTCTCTCACTCATATGCACACTGCCTCGCTATCTTTATCCCCCCGATCCCTATCAGTCCCTCCCTCCATGCCTCCATCAACCATTCTCGCCCTCAAACACTCATACATTTGTATACTGACTCACACAAAAACAATGTAATTAAACCACTCTCTGCAACCCACACACACACACACACACACACACACACACACACACACACACACACACACACATACACACACGCTCTCCCCCCTCATATTCCCCCTCTGTCTCACCCTTGGGCAGTAACAGCCTAATGCTTTCCAGATGCCGTATTCTCCACCCTTACACAACGTTGGAAGTGCCCCCCTCTCAGGGCGTTAATGGTGCCCAGGAGGCCTCTGAGGAGGGAAGGGGGCAGCAGCCCTTTCAAGCTCCTACCAAGTCTGCAAAAAGGCTCCTACCCTACTTTCCCTTTCACAAACTAATTGCTGATCTGTCATCTCTTTGCCCTGATCAGCAAGGTTTCCAGTGATTAGCTGCATACAGTATGGGTGTGGTATGAGAAACCAGTATTACTGAACGAAGATAGACTCTTAAGCATTTGTCAAAACATAGTCCTCTCCTGTCCACCCTCCAGATGGGTGACAATATTGGGTTACGAATTATCTGTGTCCACAGGATGGGCTCCTGCTATTGGCTGTAACCATAGTTGGGTATCTGGTGTCGGCTGCTGCTCAGCAGGGCGCCCTCCTTGTCTCCCTCCTTGTCTCCCTCCTTGTCTCCCTCCTTGTTCCCTCCCTACTGTACCTCCCAGTCTGGAGCTATGAATATCCAGTTTAGAAAATCAATGACCAGTCTCAAGAGCTAGCTTATCTTACTGTCTCCTCCCTCCCTCTCTCTACTAACATGTTCCCTGCTAAATGATCCTCCATCACAGTCTAGAAGATAGGTGTTTCATACAGGAACATGTCCTGCAGTCTATATCTGTGAAAAGCCTGATCATTAGCCACTATCTGATTCTCAATATGGAACCAAGGCCCACAAGAGAAAGGCATTGAGAGCCACAGCCCCTCAGGCCCTGCTTTATGATGCTAATCCTTGTTTAAAACAAGCACTTGGTCTGCTCATTTGGCCACCAGACTCAATTTTTAATTTATTCATGTTTTGCAAGACGACCTTGGGGTTGTTTGGAGGTGAAATATTCAGATGAATGATACATGACTGCTTACAGGGGTGGCTGTAAAACACACTCACACACACGCACGCACGAACACACACAGGAATCTGTTCATTTCCAAGATGCAGGCAGAGACAGAAAATTAGATGACAGAAGCTGGTACGACTTGGACGCAGGGAAACTGAAAAGTGAACAAGACAACACATTAACATCTTGGCAGGCCAGCTGGTCCAGAGGGTCCAGGGGGCATGAGTGCAGAGAGAGAGAGAGAGAGAGAGAGAGAGAGAGAGAGAGAGAGAGAGAGAGAACAGGAACAACCTCCAGACTAAGCAGCTCTGTGAGAATGTGTCCATCTGCAGTACATGCTGGAGTCTGCCCAACACAAACATTCTAAAATTAAACCACAGCAAGACAGCCAATCTCCATGTTTAAAGTACTCACAAACAGAGGATTACCGTGTTACCGTCTCTAAAGCTCTGAGAAATGGCCATTTCTGAGGTTTATACCACCACAATTGAGTCAACGGTCCTACCACTGAGGCACGGGCAGTTGTCAAGTAATGTAATAATATGCTACTGTTGAGTCTCTCATTCAGCACTAGAAGCCAGTTTCACAGATTTAAAATTAATCTTAATCTAGACTGCTGAAAATGTGGTTGTATGAACATAATTCACTAGATTAGGACTATGACCCTTCTTAATTCCTACAGTTTAGTTTTTTTAAAATAACTTGATGAACTCAAATTGTTGGGGAAATATTTAACCTTGACCTTAAGATCAAATATAGTTTCTCTTTTGAATTTGGGGAATGGAATATCTAGACTTGTTGCAATTACACAATGGCACCATATTCACACCAACGGTCTAACATGATTTTAGTCCCCTTCGCTTTATCATACAATTCTCAAACTAGCTTTATATCTGAAATAATTTCTAGTGGATTAACTCCGGCAAAACCAGGCCTCCTCCTGTGTCTTTATATATGTCTACTTAACCAGCCCAAAGATTCTTCAGAGCTTTCAGATTATATATATCACAAGAAATGTACCTATCAATCATACTTCCTGTTCTATGTCCTGTTTAACCAGGTTAGATGATTATCTAGAGATGTTTATGTTGAAAGGAAGAAGAAACTATTCAGTAATGATTTAACCCAAAGGACCACACGTGATTATTCTCATTGTCCCTCACTGATAATTCAAGGTGACTATGAGAAACTGGAATCGCATGTTAGAAACCAGTCTGCTCTGACCTCACTACTTGTGTTCCCATGAGGTTCGCTACATACATGACCTCAGAATGCTTGTCTGTGGTTACTGTGGTTGCCACTGTTGAGGTTTTCCAAATCCATATGATATATGAGACTGTTGGCATAAAAACAATCCCCCTCCCCACCACCACTACCTCCTGGTTTAAAATTAGAGCAACCTGCTGAAAGCAAAGGAGAGAAGGACATTTTTCAGAATAATTAAACAAGCCAATGACTAGTGAGCTTTCCAGTCAAATAAGATGCAGAGGTCTACTGAGGTATTTCAGGTGGCAATAGACTGCCATCTAGTGGCTACAAATAAACACATCATACAGTGTTGGTGCTCGAGTGTCTTTACACGGACTACGTAGTATCAGAGATTTACAGAGCCAGTTTTACTAAGAACACGGATCCTAACCAGTATCCGGTTCTGCGCCTTAGGACCTTCCTCAGGACTATTGTGTTCGTAGTTTATTGATTGATGAAACTAGCTTTAATCTATCTAGTTTTACAAAGGTACATTGATTTGTCTGATCGTCCTAAACTTGACTAAGTTATTTCCTGTTGGGGGGCGGGCGGGGCCTATGCAAAACAAAATGACTAATTGTGTGCTATGATACACTTTGCTTTGCTTGAACATGAGGGGGAGCCAGAGATCAGTGAGAACATGGTTGTCTTCAGGGAATTTCATTATTACTGTTATCACTGGTTCCCCTTGCATTGTAGAAGGGGGACTAATACAGTTGTTATTGTTCAGTTATAGATACAGTATAAGTGTGTGTGTGTGTGTGTGTGTGTGTGTGTGTGTGTGTGTGGGTGGGTGGGTGGGTGGGGGTGGGTGTGAGAGTACATACACATGCATGCATCTGTCTGTCTATTGTGAATTGCATGTGAGTTTACATTAGGAGGGTTGGATCTTCTCTAAGGAACAGTGTGTGTACACTGCGAACAGCTGATGTAGAAGGGTCTCTTTACTTGAACAAAAAATATTTACAGTTTATTACCCCCATATGCATTACACACCATGCTATAATCCCCCCACACAGCACTGGGCCCACCCAGTTCCCCCTCCCACAAGCTCCCCATCCCCCCAGAAAAACATTCTTCTACACTCTGTCCATGAAACAAACATCACAATGAAACAAAGGAAACAGGAGACTTCTGTGTTTGGTTATTCAGTATGCAAACATTGATACTGGGCCGTTATCAAAACCATTTCTATCTTTTACACAACTAACCATTCCCAGATGACTATGATGTCAAGTATGTACTCTCCTGTGTGAAGATTTGTCATGGCATATTAAGGCCGGTCTATTGTATTTGGCAGCACCACACAAATGACCCCCATGGTGTAGGTATCTATCATTCATTCAGTTCCATGATGATACCAGCCAGCAGCTCCAGTCAGGATGATCCTTGCTGCCTCCTCTTCCCCCACCCAGGAGAAGCTGGCTGTATCTGCTGTTTGTCAGTGGGGAGTGGCCCTCCTAGAGGGAGAAGGCAGTTTGTTCATGCAGGAGCATTCTCCCATGACTCAGCTCGACTGGAGCAGAGAGGCCCCTTTCCTGAAACCATGTGATTACTCTGAAGGGGGGTACATGGTCCTTTGTCTCTGTAATGGACTGGGCTACTCAGCCCCTCAACAGCCATCACGTCCCTGCCTTCATTTTCAACTGGAGAACCATTTCCTATCAAGAGAGAACAGGATTCAAAAGAACAGATTGAGAGCAGAGGGGAAAGCAAAGGGGAGGGGAAGGGAAGAGATGGGAGAGCGGAGATAAAGAGAACAAAAGGGAAAAGAGGGAAAATGGGGATTGAAGCTCTAATTCTTCTAATTCAGACAACAAAATCTGACAGACAGATGGGCAAAACATCATGTATAACTTTCTCCCCGTAAGACTCAGTACTTTATTAATTTCACACAGACAATAGTGAATGTAAAAGAGAAAAGGGGGAAGAGAAAAGAGGAATAGAAAAGAAGAAGAGACTCACAATTTTAGAACAACAAGATAACCTATACACAGAGACCAGAGAATTTATTACAGGACAATATCTACTCATGACACATTCGACATTGCTTTGAGGAGCAAAGCAATGGCTCCTGGCTCCTGGCTCCTGGCTCCTGGCTCCTGGCTCCTGGCTCCTGGCTCATGGCTCATGGCTCATGGCTCCTCTCCTCTGTGTACTGTTTTTCCTGTTTGTTATCTGGTTCCTCTATATGCTTCCTTCAAATTGTACCTCACTAATGGAAGTAGAGAATTCCCCTATCCACTTAATCACAAAACCATGCTTCTGGTATTACTTTCTGTTTGAGGTCACTCACAAGTTGATGATGACTTACAAGAATCAGACAGGAGGGGCTTATTGGAAATGCACCAGAAGAAAGAAAAATCCAGTTTGTTTGAAGTGATATCAAAAACACACCCAGTCTCAGATTTGTCTTGTTTCAATATCATTCTAATACATTGATGTTATTATAATACAAATGTGGCTGAATGTTTAACATGGCTTATACTTTAACATGTTTATGTTTTACCAACTAAAAGTGTTTGAGAAGGAGACTAGCATCTGGATGTGTGGGATCTCCCCAGTGCAGTTCATATGGAATCAGACATACTGTACCTTTCCTGAAGCACATATGGATTCCAGATTTGACCTGATCAGGGAATAGACACACACCTTGGAGTCTGTTTAGTTACATAAGCACTGTGTGTGACAGAGACAGAATGTTCTTTTTATGTTTCTATCCTGTTATCTTAGAATAAGAATGTGGGAATGTGAATAGTTTACATTTCTAATTTTTCGAGGTTGCGACAATTTTTTGGTTAGTGGCAATGAATAATGGTTGCAACATTGCAGATGAGATCATGGTGAGTTATGTTGTAATCATGGTAGTCCTACAGTATGAACACTATGATAGATCAGAGTCAAATAGGAAGGAAAACTCCAAGAAAATGTTTTTTTAATACTGGGAACAGACAGGAACTGACAACACACACACACACACACACACACACACACACACACACACACACACACACACACACACACACACACACACACACACACACACCAAGTAGCCAACCCACACACCCACTGTTAGGCATAATACGTATGAGGAATCTGTAGACACAGAGGGACCTCTGTTGAGCTCATGTATTACAAATGATCAAATTACAGAGGGGTTTGTGTCAGTGGTTATATGAACAACAGCTATATTGTTATACTGGATGTTAATTAATCTGATGTGTTTCACTTTAGCACTGCATTTGTATTCTTTTACACTTTGAAGAAAAAATCCACGTCCAAAATTCAGCAGCCACAAGAGTTAACTGTACTTAAAAGGTGTGAGAAATGAGAGTCTGGTCACCAAAGCTGATGAGGGCTAGTGTACACACAGTAGAAGGTCATTCTATCAGTATCAAGGGATTACGTATCAATCAGAGATTGGCCTTGGTGTGGGTACACACACACACACACACACACACACACACACACTCACACTCACACTCACACTCACACTCACACTCACACTCACACTCACACTCACACTCACACTCACACTCACACTCACACTCACACTCACACACACACACACACACACACTATTGAAAAGGAAATGTTTTAGGACTAACCCAATGAGCAATGTCATTGTCATTCAGCCTCACACAGGTCTCTGTGCTTTACAGTAAAGCCAATGTACAGGGTCTGCATGGGGTAATAAGGTAACATGATAACAAGAGTAAGACATGATAGTGATCTATCCAGAGAGAAGTGAGTTTGGGGTTTCCTAGCAGGGGATCTGAACATTGCTGTCCCATTTGGCAGCTGTTTGTTTAATTTCTATGTGCCTTTGACCTCGTTGCTAAGATACACAGGACCCTTAGGAAGAGATTAAAATGTGCTTTTGGCAGGTTGTCAATGGCAAAGCTTTTGATCCATAATTTTACATTTGATATATTTCTTCATGCTGTGTGTGTGTATGAACATCTAATAGTGTCTCATAGAGACTTTCCCATGTAGAAAAGGGAAGTAAACACAATCACTACAGAGCACTAATGAAGGGAGTGTGTCAGAGACATGACTGGAATTTAAACTCCTTTTTTTTCAACATCAACACACTGTTCATCGCTCTGGGACTCCTCCTCTGCATCTCACATTGTGTCTTTTCTCCCCTTGCCTTCCCTTTTTCTGACAGCAAGTTGAAGCTGCCTTTGACCCTTTATGGATTTCAGAACTCTGCTTAGGGATTGCAGCTGGGTTTTTTCTCTAAACACTCCCATTGTTCTTTAGATTCAAATGCTCTATCATCAAAGTTAATGTAAACCCTATCTTACAACACTGACCAGTTGAGCAGGCAAATAGATAATTCCGTACAAGAATAACTACAAGGCTGGAGCTTTCTAACAGTCTACACTGCTACTGCAAGCAGATGACCTATTTAATCTAGTTCTGGACGCAGGTATTGATTGAACTTGAGCTGAGTTTCTTTGCTGCAGTGTACACTGTGTGATGTCTCTGTCATCAAGGTCGGTGCTTCACCTGCACCTGCCCTCCTGTGGGTCTCAGGGTCTGGAACCTGTGGCTGTGATAGGGAGCTCTCACAGCAGGGTCTGATTGGGTATTTCTGTACTCTCAACCCTCTGTTCTGACACATCTTTGTCTCAACCTCCAGAGTAGTTATTTATGGATGGCGCCATCACAGCCAGCCACCCACAACTTCCTCACCATTTGATGACTTATATCCTCACCACTCACTGACTGTAGAGCCACTCTGCAAGAGCTCATATCATCAGACTACTATGCTGTCATTTCCATGAGCCATGTTATGCAACATCTAAATAGGAAAGCTAGAAATAATAGAAAGATACAGGATATGACAGGTCATTTCACAATGCAGGGGACATTCTACATTCTTCTGTTTCCGCAAATCTGGTCAAATCATGTTATTTGGCTGACTCTAATCAGCTGATCTAAATCAAGATTTCTCTCAACTGAAAACAGATGCAATGAAGTGATCCCGTCTAACATTATACAACAGAATGAGACAAACAACGCCACTTTGTAACCACTCATGTTGTCTCATAGGGAAGAACACATGCACAGCCTCACTTTACCAAAATGCTGGTGTGTGGGAGTCAATCTGTGAGCTGGTGAACTCAGAGGCGTAGGCATGCCTACAAGCAAGGAATGACAATAGCTCAAACACACTACAGGGTTTGACATACAGTATTTCATCTAACTGTTCTCACACAGTGCCTATAGATGGATGGTTTCTTTAAAAATGTAGCCTGGCTTAGTGAGCATGGGCACTTTGACATGTTATAAATGTTGAATTGTCAATCAATTACATACTTATGGATTGTGATTGTGAACTGGTCACTAATATCTGCAAAACACAACACTTGTGGATGTACTTGACGTGTGGAGGCAATACAGAGTTGCTACTGTAAGACACTGGTGATGAAACACTTATGATGATGCTCACACACGTCAGGGCAGGGCAAGCCAGATCATTGAAGAAAAGTGGTAAGCATTGCTTCAATTTAAGTTCCAAGCTTCACAGCCTCCTGTGCTCTACAAAGTCTGTTTGTCGGTCTCACTTTCTCTCTCGCTGGCTCTCGCTTTCTTTCTCTCTCTCTCACTCACTCACACACACACACACACACACACACACACACACACACACACACACACACACACACACACACACACTCTGGAAATTCCTGAAGTTTACCCTTCTATATTGGGCAATCGAGGGGTGCTCCAGGCAGAGCACGTGTCTGCTCGCTATTTCATTCTCCTCTTCAAGTAATTGAATACAGAGTCAAAATAGGTTGCGAGACTTGCGCCAATAGACAAGCTGAGCTTGCGTCGGACTGGACAGTACTGGACAACATTTTTTGGAAGCAAAGAATTTTCTTTATCGCCTGCCGGGTATCAATACTTTGTTTAATATCAATGTGTGAGAGAACATTAAGTCGAGTTTTTCTGTGTTTCCTCGTCTCTGGTGTGACAGGTAAAGTTGCCTTTTGTTTTGTTTAGCTATAAAAACAATATGTATGAGTTAAAAGCTCATGCAGTAATTAGAGTATTTCTGACTGCCCATTTTTATTATGAGTTATTTCTGTTGTTCCAAAAGAGTAGTCAATTTCAGAACAGTTTAGTGAAAAGTAGGCTTGCACTTTTATTTATAATTATAATGGGGAACACAGATAATGCTGTCATTTTTGACAATCCTATGAAGAATAGGGACAATAACAGCCTTTGTTCAGGCAGGCAAATTGGATCATATTTCATCGTGGCCAGAGAGTTTTAGGGTTTAAGCCATTTTTAAATAACCAGAAGAGGGCGATGTCGTAGTTAACGAACATAATGTGTGCTCAACTAAGGTACTAGTCGGCAATAACTTTCAACTTAAAATAAACAATGTCTAGACTACTTTGCAAAGTCTACCTGGGTAAATTATTATTTTAGTAGTATTTTAAGTATCTGATTGAGGGTGTAAAATTGATTGATTATAGCTATTCTTCTCTGTCCTCTGCTCTGAACTGTAGGAATGCCGACAGATGCCTCCTGTCCTGTTGACCTCCACCCTCCCAGGATGGTGTTAAGATATGGAGAATCAATTTCAGTCAACTGTAGTACAACTACCACAGGTCTTGAGGGTATGGGCTGGGAGGTTACAGTTGGAGGTACAGGTGCAGTAGAAAATGTTACCTCTGTCACCTGGACTGTGGAAAACCTTACAGATTGGAAGATAGAGCCTACATGCTACATTAATAAAAATGACTTTCAGTGTTTGAAAACGCTCCCAGTTGTTCTCTACAGTAAGTTTTTTTGTTTGTTTAATTGGTCAACTTTTACAAATAAGGAAAAATAAGAATGATCTAATTTAATTGGTGACAATAGTTACGATTTAACTATTATTATTTTATCTCCAGAGACTCCAGACAGTGTCTCCATAGGACGTGAGAGTGACACTGGTCCAATGACAGAGGGGAAGGAATATCCACTCATATGTGACATAAAGGACATCGCTCCTGTACTGTACCTCACTGTGAGGTGGTTCAAAGGGAATCAAATCATAAAGAATGAAACCTTTTATGATCTTATAAAGACACCAAAGGATTTGTCCCCCAGCCTTAATATCACCCCCAGTAGAGATGATAATGGAGCTCAGTACAGATGTGTGGCAGAACTGGACCTGGGACCAGAGGGACCACAACCCTCTGCAATGTCATCACAGCTTATTGATATTACAGTTCACTGTAAGTCTATTTATTTAAGTCACACATGATTCAGACAATACTAAAGTACTAAAGTGATCTCATAGAACCCCATTATTCGATACCAACGTTAGCCTGTAGTGCCTGTAGCGAGGTAAGAAAAATATGATCTTATTACTAAATTTGAGTGAACTATCCCATAACTTAAAGTACCAACACCTCTGCTGCTCTCAAACTTCTCCTCATTTGACTGTAAACACAGCAGTCCCTTTGGCCATGCTGAATTACGGATAGGGACTATCAGCTGCCAGCAGCCTTTGGCTACAGTCTGATTCTCTACCCTTCTGCCCGAAGTGTGCACTGATCAACATTAGATTAGTTAGAGACAAGTCCAGTACACCCGTCCATGTACACCAGTCCATGTGTTTTAATCCATGAGGGGAAGTGTAGTATGCACTTTGGTTAGAGGGGTAGAGAATGAGCCACAGCCCTGGCTTACTGCACTGATGGCAGGATTGGGGGTTGTAGGCTGAGTGGAGCTCTAGTTCTTCATGGACCACAGCTGTAGTCACTCACCCTTAAAGGAGAAGGCAGCCATAACCTTGGGCTGCCTCTTGTGATGCCATAGTTGTTGTTCTACAGCTGCTCTACATTCAGATTTCCAAATGAGCATCAATTTGCAGGTATTTTCACCCCTACTTTTCCAATTTGTGTCTTTTCGTTTGACTTTGGCAACAAAAATGTGACGATAGGTCTCTGTTTTTTAGCATTAGTGTAACTGGCGGAATATGCTATGCATGCTTACTAAAATGTTATCTCTGTCCCCCCTTTAGTTGGGCCTGAGATGAACTTCAGTCCTTTCCTTGAAATATTGGAGGGGAAGAGTTTGGAAAGTTGCTGCATGATGCAAGGAAATCCCTCCCCTCGTATCAGCTGGATGAAAGATGGGCATCCCATTGTGCCCTCTGAACCTCTCAGCAGGACAGACACTGGGCAATACTTCATCACAGCTGAGGGACATAGGAATGTCACCATTTCAGTACAGGTCTCTGTGGTGTGTGAGTGTCCCATTTGTTCCCAATATAGCACTGTTTTCTAAACAATACACAGCACATTAAATAATAAC
Source organism: Argentina silus (assembly GCF_951799395.1). NCBI lineage: Eukaryota > Metazoa > Chordata > Actinopteri > Argentiniformes > Argentinidae > Argentina > Argentina silus. Next base: position 6,942,013 of record NC_139663.1, read on the forward strand.
ATTGGATATGGACATCCAAATATCATTTTGAATAATGACAATTTGTTGCTGAATTGGTGTTTTTGAAAAGATAGAAAAGTGTCCAAACTGAAAAAATGAAATACAAAAATGAATAATGACAGACTTTCCTACCATACTTTCCTCACTTTCTGTTTGGTTTCCTGCATTATTCTGAAGACAATTCTTTGTTTGTCACTCTTTTAGATGGTCCAGAGTTTAACTGCCCAAACACTTACAGTGCTGTTGAGTATGCTCCCCACAACCTGTCCTGCACGGTGGAGGGCTATCCTACACCTGAGATCGTCTGGTTCAAGGATGGAGATATGGTGCACCTCCCAGAGAACCTAACCAGGAGTGATGCAGGGCATTACAGCCTCAGTGCCAACAGCAGTCACTCAGTTGTCAGCCACAGTCTGGATATTGACATTCTGTGTAAGTTATCATGAAGAAGAATTCCTATCAAGGACAAAGTACCTAACTAGCAGTATTATTTTCATGTGGCATTTCAGTGGCTGTCGCATTTGGTCTTACACTCCTATGCCTCTTTTGTCTCCAGACCCGCCATCTGAGATACGTGAGCTGGTGGACTCTGAAGAAGTTGACATTGGATCTACTTTTGGGCTTAAGTGCTCCTCCACAGGGAACCCCCGCCCTGAGTACTCATGGATTTACTACCCAGCCCCCAATGTGATGGTGCAGAATGACGATGGGGTGTCTCTGTTGCATGTTAACCATGCCACAGGGGAGAACAGGGGCTCCTACACATGTTATGCCCGGAATAAGCAAGGACAGGTCTCAAAAACTACCAGGGTCACTGTGAGAGGTAAGGCCTTCTTTGTGACTAGACCATCAATGACACTCTTGATCGCACTGTTCTTCTTTGTTAGTGTCAGGTTTCCCACCATATCTCATCCGCAAAAAAATACGAAACCACCCTATGTGGTCTTGTTATCTTGTCCATACTTATTAATATGTAATGACTGAACTACTGTAGATAATCAACTCTCAGGTGGATTTGTAACACCTTTATTTTTTTGAGACACCTTTGCTTAGTGGAAAATCAGTGATGTTGTACGCATCCTGTAATTTGCGATTTATTTCGATCTGATATGGAAAAAAAGGTAAAAAGTTGTGTTGAACTGGAAAGCTTACTAGACTGCCCCTATTAATGTAGTTAGGCATGAGGTCAGCTGCATAAATACATTTCTAAGACAAGGTTTTTAAACATTATTAAAAACTATTGAAGACAAGTTTTTTAAACATTATAAAAAACTATTGATGGGCTCTCGTTATATCACTGAATAACGCAGACGTCCGTAAAAGCGCTCTCGGGCTTGTGGGGGAGGGTTGTTTCCTATGATATTTAAGAGGGAGTGGAAAGGGTATAGAGTGATGTCTGTGCTTTCCTTAAATACGTCAACAACGTCGGCCCCGCTTCCTATGAACTTTAGGAAAGCACTGTATTCTGAGGCTGCTAGATAACGGTCCGCTGGACGTTCAGGCGGGTTTATAAACGGCCAAGGGATTTCAGGCAATGGATGGTCTATATTTAAATCGTCTTCTTTCAGTCACGTTGACTTTGGAACTGCTTTCGCTGTTGAATGGATCCGAATCAAGTAAGTTATCGCATTGGACTGGTCGTCACGTTTCCACATTACTGCCTGTAGTTTTTTTATGTGTTCCAAACACACATTTTTCCTGGAAGTATCCTGAATTACAATAAGAAAAAAATAGACTAATAATCACTCATATCAGCACATAATGTCGAGAGAAGAGTCGGTCATTGTAAGAGTATGACTCTGGCATAACAAAAACGCGCGCGCGCGCGCGCACACACACGCACACACACGCACACACACAGACTGAGAGAGACACACAGAGTCAGATCATTGAAGATAAGTAGTATACTACTTGCATTTGAAGTTACAAGCACTATGTGTGGGTTATCGTGATTTATGGAGCTTACCTTGGTGAGGAAGGGGCAGTGGCATTACAAATTCCATAAAAGAATGGGCACTAAGTGCCCAGCTTTGTAAAGGGGGGTGTCCTTCCTGACTCTTTTCCTGTATTTCTGAGTCACTGGCGGCTTTTGTTCCAGCTGCATGTCACATTTCACCACTGTTCCTTTGTTTTTGTGGTGGGCATTGGAATAGCATGTGACACAGTGATTAAATGTTATACATTTACAGACAGTTTAATAATTGTTCATTACCCCCTTCTGGTCTTGAAGCTGTAGGTACAAAAGCAATTTCTCCTATCAAGGTCAGCCCCCAGTAATGGTGCTGTTTCTGTTGTTCTGTGTCAGTTCAATCGAACACATTTCTCAATGCATAATGAGTATTTCTGTATCTGACAGGCGATCAGCCGCCATATGTTGTCAGACATTTGCTGTTTCCAAATTCTCCGTTGAAAATGTTTGAGTTTGTCCTACTCTTACACAAATTAAATGTTTTCCACAGAGACCGCATACAGTGTCTCCATCTCTCCTCTGAACCACACTGGTCCGATGGTGGAGGGGACAGACTACCAGCTACTGTGTGACATCCAGAACGTCGCTCCTGTAAAGTACCTCACTGTGAGGTGGTACAAAGGGAATGAAAACATTAAGAATGAAACCTTTGATGATATAAAGACACCAGTGAATCTGTCCCACCTCCGTAATATCACCCCCAGTAGAGATGATAATGGAGCTCAGTACACATGTGTGGCAGAACTGGACCTGGGACCAGAGCGACCACAGCCACCTCCTGTGACATCAGCACCTTTCAACATTATTGTGTATTGTGAGTTCACATACTATTCAGCATGTAACAGGGCTCAAATACTATCTTGTACATTTGAGCACATGTGTTCAGGAGCTTCTGTACCTACTGTATGATGCTGATAATATTTTTTCCATCTTCCTTGCCCTATCTCACTAAGATAAGCCATGTATCAATGCAACTAAACTGCCAGCAAGAATACCAGTGTTCAGAGGCTATCCTGAAGAATTAGTTTGTGAGGCTGAAGGTTACCCACAGCCAAGGATCCAGTGGCTCTATGACCCAGAGAAGCTCGTCCGTGTGGCTGGAGGCAACCTCACAGTCTCTGAGGCTGGGCTCTACAACTGCACCGCCACCAATGATGTTGAAACCATCTTTGTTGTTGTAGAGGTGGTTTTAAAAGGTAAAACGTTTACTGTGATCTACTATGTATTAACACTACGCCTCATAGGATGATTGAGCCTCTTGTTCAGTCTTACCTCTGTCTGGTATGCTTTTCCTGTTTCCCCTCACCTCTATATGTCCTCCATCCCTTATGTCTTTGCCCTTCTTTCTGGTTGACTGCTATGTGCTCTCAGAAATAACAAACTTAGAACTCTTAACTTACAGTATATTGTATTCCCCATGCTGAGTGCTCTTTTCGATTTGTCCCCTCCAACACCCTACACAGTTATTATTAGTGATATGTGAGCTGCTGTCGTCCAGTCCCACCTTTAGTACCCAATATTGATATGAACTATTCTTTGTGCACCTGTAAGACCACTCTCCGAGGAAAGGACAGAGGCTAGTTATTTCCCATTTGATATCAAGTGATAGCTTGGTAATGTTGAATATGTGTTGCTTTCTTGTGGCAGTGTTAGTTGAGACTGAGTATTGACTGTCAGAATGTCAGAGAGAAGTCTAAATTCAACCTTTTGTTTTAAATGTTGAGGGGTTCATTCTGAAATAGTGGGTTTTCGGAGACAGCAGAACGCTAATGGATTGGTGTGTTTTGTCTCCCTTGTCACAGAGGATTACCTGCCCCTCATTGCGGGCTTAGTGGCTGCCACAGTAGTGGTCATCTCTGTCATCTTTGTCTTCATCTACTGCATCTACTACAAGAACACCAAGATGGGCGGCTACAGCCTAAAAAACGCCAAGCCCAACACCCAAAATGGCGATGTTGCACAGAATGGTCGGGACACTCCACTCCCCATGACAAAACTGTCTCAGCCAAACATCTATTTCTAGGAAGAGGAGTCTTGGGATTGTCTTTGGGATAAGCAGCTCTTACCACTCTGAACCAATAGCCCCATGCTCCCACCGGCCAGAGACTAATGTGGTTGAGGGGCTGATTGCCACTCATTCAGCTGGCTGACTCAGGTCTTGGTTGATTTTGATCCATGGGATTGTTTCCTCCAATCTCCCCATGCTTCATGTACTCCTCCAGATTTTAGTTTGAACTATGATGTACACAACTGCTGTTTACTGTAACTGCTGTTTTCACTGGAGGACAAGAAGCAGCAGCAAATGGACAAGGTGAAATCCCTCTTTGGAAAATGGCTTTATGAAAATGTAATTCCTATAACTGGTTATGGAAAAACTGGTTTGTATTGAATAAGCTCGGACAAGGGAATTTAATGTTGAATGTCTATTTTGTTTGGTCTGATCCTTTTTACCTTGGATGCCTACTGTATGTTCTGGGATTTTGTCCTTTACTTTGTCACGTGTAATTGCTTGAGAAGTACGAGAATGTCCCCTTGTAAGTATTGGAGTGTGTACTTATAAACACGCAAAGTCTGACATCCTCTTCAGATTGATCAGAGAACTCCATTAACGTCAATAAGAGCACTGTTCCACCATCATCTCTTGCTTTCTTTATTGTGGGACAGTAAATCTCTGAAGGATCATGCCAGCTATACCCCATCTGTGGATCCCATGTGCAGACCTTCCTACTGCTCTCCACTACTACTCACCTAGCACTGCCTCTTGATCAAGTAATCAGAGTTGAGTGACCTAACTGCATTACAATCACACCTGACTGAATGCCATCTCTGAATGTGTGTGAGCATGTCTGTCACCTACAAGCAAATCTAATTAAATCATGCCTATCATGTCTGCAGGGGCTAGGTAAAAGCCTAAATCCATAGAGTATTATGAATTATTTCTGTGTGGTAGCTGATATAATTGCATATATATTTAAGTATGTCAAAGTTAGTGCTTCAATATAAAATTGCACTGGAAATTGGACTGCAAAGGGAGAGTATTAAATGCCTAGCGATGGCAGTGGATACTCAATGGGATGGGAGGTGAGATTGGTACTCAGTTACCATCTGACATCACCTCTATTGCCATTGCATGTGCTCAAATAATGTTGTAGGCTACAGAGTGTGCTTATTGATGTGTTTAGAAAATCATTTCAATCTTTTGCAATTGAGTTCTCATTAAAAACTGAACTTTTCTATCGGTTGATTATTTGGTAAAATTATTGATCGATCACATGATGACTAACCGTCATTGTAACGGAAGGGTGCGTGTGGTTGAGCAACCAACACCTAGGCAGACAACGCCACCTTGGGAATTGCACCCAAGGAAATATTTTAAGGAGGGGATAATTCAAACACCTTAAAATTCACAACATACAGGATCGATCCCCTAGGTTCTGTAAATGTGAAGACAGAGAAATGATTCAAAATCAAAAGGTTACTACCGTCGTCAGTTGCACGTATCAACTACTCCACCTGGCGATGACAGACTACAGCGCATCAGAAAATGTATTATCTCGGCGGTGGGAACCAGCACACTGTTGCAGCCTACAAGTGCGCGTCACATACCCAACCCAAGCCCATCGGATCTCAAGCCCTACCCAAAATACAGCACTATCCACATCGTAATTGGAAGTGTGCTCCCCGGTGAATCCCGTGCGACGCTGTTTCGGAACAACACATTCTACATTTTGATTCAAATTCCTGGCTAAAATAATAATGTTTAAAGGATTTGCAGGATTGCTTGCACTCAGCGGAGTATGGGTTGTTTTCACAGGTAAGTTGTGGGTCTTTTCTTGCAGTTTTCTTGTAGTTCTTTGTTTCGTTGACCGTTTACACCATGTGTAGCCTATTTAACAGTTTACACCTATAGGTGTGAATCTATTTACAATATAGTAATCAGTATATAGGAATAAGTTTACAATATAGATATTGGGTGCGAATAGTTGTTACCATACGGAAGTAACAGTGATACAAGTGTACAAGTACAAGTGTTGAAAAATGTTCTTAGCATGAGCCATCGTTCATGGTAGTGGCAACTGCAATTCTACGAGAGGCTGACAGACTGAAACAGAAAGCGGTGTGTTTTTCCGTTTGTTTTTCCGTTTTTTTCCCATTTCATGGCCAGTTGTAAACAAGCGCTTTTCAGTTCCTAGTATGCATTAGAACGAGTACACAACAATTGTCTCCTCACATAAGGCTTTTATCTGTTTCACCTTAATCAACCGGGTGAAAAGTGCCAGTGAGTGAATCAAGAGATCAGTGAACACTCAGACAGTAGATGTAATTGCATATAATATAACTGATGTCTATCTCTCTTGTACTATTGTACTATGTCGTTTTAGGCCTACAGCTGCCAACTGCCATGTTAATTATTGCCTCTGTTCTTACCTGTAGGTAGGTTTACAGATGCCCTCTGTCCCTTTAAGCTCCACCCTCCAAGAGTGGTGGTGAAATATGGAGACTCAGCCTCAGTCAACTGCAACGCATCATGCACAGACCTTGAGGGTATGGGCTGGGAAGCCACATATGGAGGAACTGATTTTACAACAGATGTCAGCTCTGTCACATGGACAGTGGAGAATTTGACAGATTGGACAATACAGCCAACATGCTACATTAGTCAGAATGGAAATCAGAACACTGAGACTCTCCCAGTTGTTCTCTACAGTAAGTTTACAATAAGTAGGATTCTGAGTTTGGACCCAAGTTTACAAATTATATTAGGAAAAACAATAATTTATATAGTCTAATTGGCGACAATTGCTTTTCAGATTATGTAACTATTATTATTTTATCTCCAGAGACTCCAGACAGTGTCTCCATAGGACGTGGGAGTGACACTGGTCCAGTGACAGAGGGGAAGGAATATCCACTCATATGTGACATAAAGGACATCGCTCCTGTACTGTACCTCACTGTGAGGTGGTTCAAAGGGAATGAAAACATTAACAATGAAACCTTTGATGATCCTAAAAAGACACCAGTGAATTTGTCCCCCCGCCTTAATATCACCCCCAGTAGAGATGATAATGGAGCTCAGTACACATGTGTGGCAGAACTGGACCTGGGACCAGAGGGACCACAACCAACTCCCACCATGACATCAGAACGCTATCATATGTCTGTATACTGTAAGTGTCTCTGGTAATTTTTTCATTTTCAATTTTGATAATGGGTCGTCATGTTTGATTTGCAAATTATCTCAAATATATTTCTGTTTATGCTCTTCAGATCCCACAACCTTCCTTAATCCTAAACCTGAGACCTTGGAGCTGGAAGAGGGTGATGAAATCACCTTAAACTGCTCTGCTACTGGAAACCCCCCTCCTGTGTACAGATGGCAATCTTCACATCCTCAAGAGGAGCTGGAGGATCTACCTCATTTTACCTCCACCTCTCTGCACCCAGGGATCTACAATTGCACTGCCTCCAATTTACTGGGCGTTGAGACCAAGAAGTTCATTGTCAATGCCAAATCCAAAGGTAAGACAATGTATTGTATAACTGCTTCTAATCTACCCTGCAATGCCCCTCAGTATTTGTAATTCTCTAATACTCACACGTGCCCGTTTTCTCATCAGGAAGCCGCTCTGGGACCACTGCTGGGATTGTAGTGGCTGCGCTGGCTCTTTTTGCTTTTGTGTCTGTGTGTGTGGTTTATCACAAACAGAGAATCTCTCCTACACAGGATTATGGGGTCAGCTGAGAGACTGGCACATACACGTTTATTAACTAGGCCCTTTTCCCACAGGGGATCGTACAACATTCTGGGCTATATTTGGAGCGTTCCTGGGCCTGGTGCTGCTGATTGTTGTTGTATATGGGGTTGTCAAAATGAGGGCAGGCAAAGACTCCATTATCTGAACAGACTGCAAGAAGTGCCGTCCATCTGTCTTCAGCGGAAGAACTTCCTCACCAAAGACTATATGAGTTAAAATGTTAGCTTTATCCTGCATGACTTTAAAATCTAGGATTGTAGTGGCTGCACTGGCTCTTTTTGCTTTTGTGTCTGTGTGTGTGGTTTATCACAAACAGAGAATCTCTCCTATTGCTGGGACACAGGATTATGGGGTCAGCTGAGAGACTGGCACATACACGTTTATTAACTAGGCCCTTTTCCCACAGGGGATCGTACAACATTCTGGGCTATATTTGGAGCGTTCCTGGGCCTGGTGCTGCTGATCGTTGTTGTATATGGGGTTGTCAAAATGAGGGCAGGCAAAGACTCCATTATCTGAACAGACTGCAAGAAGTGCCGTCCATCTGTCTTCAGCGGAAGGACTTCCTCACCAAAGACTATACGAGTTAAAAAGTTAGCTTTAATCCTGCATGGCTTTAAAATCCAAATGATTAATTGCACCCCATGTCCTTGTGCTGAGTGGACGCTGTTTTGAATTTTCTCTGTAGCATGAGCTATGTGCATGGGATCTGTTATGGTACAACACACCAAAGGATTAATTTACGGCCATGCATGTTATTTTTTAAACTGTTTTGCCATGATGTTTTTAATCAATCATGCTTGACCACTGTGCTCTGATGACAGCACCAAGTTACCTAAATGGCTATACAGTAAGAAGCAGGCCACACTCTGTTGCTGTTTCCAATTGTGTCATTGAATTAATGGTGGGTCAGTAGCGCTATCTGAACCAATAGCATCATCTACTCAGGTAATGTAATCTGTTTATTAAACTTACCAGCTGGCTCACATGTTAGGTTTTGCATTTACTATACTTTACAATATTTACTTGACACAAGGCACTGAGATCATGTTGTTGTCACTGGTAATTCCGTGCTGACAATACAGTATGGTGACTTTGAGTGCCTCCACGGCTGTCTTTTTTTATGACCAGCTTTTTGTGTGTGCTTTTTTTCAAGCACAATGTATATTCAGTCTACATAGTGTGAGGCCTGAGTATTCTTTGTGCTGTTCCAAACAGTGCTGATAAGGTGCACATTTTGAGGTACGGTGCACGCAGAATATATTTGTATGTGTTACTTAGTAATGGTGTATGTTGTGAATTTTTATCTTAGCCATATAGACATCAGCTGTTAATTCCCGTATTTTCTCGAGTTCAGCAACAGCCAATATTTGTGTAACTATTGTCGGAGCAAATGATGCTTGTTTTGGTTACTCAATTTCCGATTAAAACGATGATTAGCTCATTTAGAAATTACTTGTGTAATAGGTTCAGGAATTATACTCTCTGAAAGACGGTTGTGTTTCGAAGGAACAATTCTTACAACATAGACAATCTGCAGGATGTTGCTGTGTGCTAGTATACACTGTTAAACATAAGCCAAGTACTCCAGCCATGTATGATGCTCTGAGAAAGAATGTTAAAACATCAATCTCTGTCTTTGAATGTGACATGTTCCTCTGCTGCCTTCTCTAGGCTTTTGTGAAACCTTTCTCTCATTGTCTATCTGCCGTACATCAACCATCACTAACACTGCCATACTAATCAGTACATAACAAAGTGAATGTAAAGCATAGAAGTCCATCTGTTGTCCTTCCTGTGGTGGCCTCTATAAAGACTTCCTTTTCCAGAATTGAGTGTGTCTTTTATGTCATTTGAGTCCAGTTTCCTCCTGGTGAAAGGTTTTCTCTTGTTTGTGTGCGGCCTGACTGTTGCTATAACAACCTGGCAGTGTGGACAGGGCAGCTTGCCAGCACAATGTGTATTGGAGTAAAAATGTTATATTATTCACATATAATCATTCAAGACACAGACAACTTGGAGAGGGACAGCATAGCAAAACAGAAAGCACACATACAGTACACAGGCGAGGCAGCTGTGCCTTCCACAAATACACCAATAAGCATCCAATTACCAAGCAATGTTTCTGGCACTCCACTCAGGGCTAATACTGCTGTGCAGTGGTCGCACATTCTGGTCACAGTATGAGACCTACACACTACATGTTGATGACAACTCAAGTGTGACACCTCTCACCCTTGGTGTTTTGACACAGCATGGAGTTCACAAGCAAAAGGGATCAAGCATGCAAGCAGAACGCAGAGAATCAAACTTCACACACGTTTAATTTTAGGCAAGTCAACACATCATATCCGTTTAATTCCAGTTAAAAGAAGTGAAAGTTGTCACCACATCAATCTGCTAAGGTCAACAAGGAACTCAATAGCCTATACATGTGCCCAAAATGATGGTGTTAGTATTTTTAAAAGATAATGGATACAAATAATTCTGTCTTTATTAATTGTGTGTGAAGTGAGTTATTCATGGCTGACATCTGTTTACAGGTCGAAACTATGGCACTGCTGTAAAGTGTTAAAAGTATGAGTTATCTTATGGTATACAACCTATTGAAACAATTTACTGCACATTATCGACATAGGTCAATGTTTTGAATACTTCAACTGATTTAACGATAATGTATAGGCCCTACAGTGAGGCCTCAAACCCCCCTCTCCCCTTCCTAATTCCCCCTAGGGGCCTACAGCTAACCTACGGGATGAGAGCCCTCGATTGGGGAGGGAGGGCTTTTGTTAGCAATCACAGTTCACGTTTGAGTTGCCAAGCAGGACCAAGTTGGAATTCCACTCGCTTTTCAACTCAGACCACTGTGGATTTACTTAACAGTCGGATAAAACGATGGGAAACAACCTGATTAAATGGATTCTAACATTTTGCATGTTCTGCTCTGGTAAGACGTGACAGGCCACAGTTTCTCACTATTCATTAAATTGGCTGATTCCTGATTATTATGTAATGCTCTGGATTATGAAGGGATTGCGCTCGGGTGAATATTCTTGGACTATTATTGTCGACGAGTTTATCATTGAATTTGACGTATTTGCCAATTTAATCTTTGTCGTAATGTCTAGGGGAAAGCTACTTGAGCAATGTGTTGCTCAAATCGTGCAGTATTGTGCAACGGTGACCTGCGCATAGCATTAATTCAATTGGTTACCTGTGTTGTGTCCGCAATGAATGTGCACCCGAGGCAGAAGACGCCAAACGCAGTTCTAGAGTCAGTTGCCCTGTCCTACCCCAAAATATTTAATCAGGACCGTCAATTTAAGAATTACTCTGGAAAGTGCTAACTGTATGTAATCACTGAAAGTTATTTGATTTTCTTTGGACATTTAATTTGAATGTACAGTATTTATGGATATGAGTGTGGGTGTTTTTGCAATCAAGTAGGGTAATAAGACCATGCTTTTTTACCTAACAAAATCAACATCTGATGATTATTAAGATTATATGACAGTGCTGCTGATAAAGACTTGGTGAAGCAGATGATGATGATGATGATGATGATGTTCATGTCTCAGTGTCAGGTGAGGGTTGCTCTCTGGAGCTTAAACCCTCCAGGGTTGTGGTGGGATTTGGAGAGTCTGTGTCTGTCAGCTGTGAAGCCTCTCGTCCAGTGCGTGTTCTTGGCTGGGAGTCGGCCATCGGTGCAACACACACTCAACGGGATCTTGCTGTCCAATGGAGGGTGGACAGTCTGATTGACTGGATTGAGGAACCTATATGCTATGGAGTGTTTTTCACTGCGCCCAGACAGTGTGAGGAGAAACTCAACCTCATCCTCTACAGTGAGTCAACCTGGCCTAAATTAAGGGCTTTTTTCATTTTAGTTGAATCTAAGGCTGAGAAAGATTTTAATATCTTCAGTAAATGCATCTGGGAATAATTCATCTATTCCAGTCATAATGGCTACAAAACATGCATGTGTTAAGCTTGAAACTCTAACCAGCCTATCTTCCACAGAGACCCCAGACAGTGTCTCCATCAGCTCTGTGAACCACACTGGTCCGATGATGGAAGGGAAAGAGTACCAGCTGCTTTGTGATGTCCAGAATATTGCCCCTGTTCAATACCTCACACTGAGGTGGTATAGAGGCCAGACTGAAGTTTATAACCACTCATTTTCGGACCTCACACCTGCCTCCCCTGTCCAAATATCCTCCATTCTCCTTGTTACCCCAACCAAAGCTGACAATGGAGCACAGTACAGATGTGTGGCACAGCTGGACTTGGGACCAGAGGGGCCACAGCCACCGCCTACAGTGAAATCAGAGCCTATCAATGTTTCTGTGCACTGTGAGTCTGTGAAAACATTTAAACTTTACATTATAAACTAAAGCATAGCATGTATGTTTGTATGTTTGCAATATCCATCCCTTATGTTTCTCCTCTCAGACCCACCAATATTCCTCAGTCCTGAACCTGAGACCTTGGACCTTGCAGAGGGAGATGAAATCACCTTAAACTGCTCTGCTACTGGAAACCCCACTCCTGTGTACAGCTGGCAATCTTCACATCCCCAAGAGAAGATGGAAGATCAACCTCTTTTTACCTCCACCTCTCTGCTCCCAGGGACCTACACCTGCACTGCCTCCAATAAGCTGGGCAAGAAGAGCAAGCAGTACATCATCAAGTCCAAAGGTAGGAGGACACAGTGAAGTGCAACAGTGTTTCAAATCTGCACACGTTTAGAGGACTCATACAGAAGTCTATGTCCTTGGTTCATTTTTCTCAGGTATGTAATGCAAGGGATGGTACGGAAGTAGAGAGGCCACATTGGAGGTACAGTAAGTGGCTTTTTCAGCAGTGGGATTTGGCTTTATAAACTTTTGTGTGATGTGTAGACATTTTGTGAAAGGAAGACCAGCATGGTCTAGGTCTGACTGTACTGTATTGTCTTGTTGCAGGTGTGAAAGCATCACGTTCAACAGTCAACCACCGCATAGAGAAAGACTAGAGACTTCACCTTTTTAAGGACTCTTAATAGTTTGTAGTATTGTATAATGATTTATTCATGTTAATAACGTATATGCTGTATATAACCATTGATAATACATGTATATAACTTATATGGCTAGTGGTTAATGTTGGATATGGGAATAGTTGGTCTTGTCCACCTCATGTGTGGAGAACACAAGACAGGTAGCACACATAGTGGGTAGCGAAACTTGATTTTGCACATTGTCTTTCTTTTTCTTTTTTTACATGCATACTAATAAAATGAATAACACTGACATGACTTCTTGGTATTGTTATTACTACCAGTTATGCTAGAAATTGTAATATAATTGCATATTAGAACTAAATCTGTGCTCTTGGACTGTAAAATCTTGCGTGAAGAGGCGGAGCATTTGGGCAACGTCCCTCTTCGACAAGTTCTACGTAGTGGAGACGTCAAAACGGAAACTTGTAAGGATTTCCTCAACAGCAAAGCTGGTGCTAAATTGCTGTCCGCTCTTGCCCAACAAGAGTAAATATATTATTCACTGCCGAAAATATCTTACAAGGGTGTACCTAGTTACATAGGCGTTGTACATAGCTAAAGTTATCAATAGATTTGATTTCGTTCAGCCCGTTTAAAGTGCTCTTGTAGCTGCAGCGAATCTTTAGCCTACTAGCAAGCTAGCCAAGCTAGAATGGCAAAAGTAGGGATAGACTACAGCGTGTGGGACCACATTGAGGTTTCAGATGATGAAGATGACACTCATCCGAACATCGATACACCCAGCCTTTTCAAATGGAGGCATGAGGTACGTCCCCATGAGTCATGGGTCTGGTTTAAAATTTGTAACAACAAATTAGTCTGAAACGGGGTGGTTTTAAGGTGATGTGATCTCGGGTTTGTTGTGCTGTCCAATAAATGGTCATTTCAATTAATGAGATGTATACTAATTGATTCTCGAACAATATAATTAATATATTAACTGCCAAATGAGCTCTCGGGTTAAGCCTCTTGGGTTTAAGGAACAGTGCAGGCCTATACCCGTTGCTTTGAAATATGTCAAAACTCAATGTCATGGACTCGTGCCTTTGATTCTGTCTGAATTTTGAGTGGTTACATTTCCCAGCCCTTTCTCCCAACTTTATACCAAACAAGTGAAAAACGAATTAAGGGTTGCAGCTCTAGCAAATGTTAGCTAGGTGGTGTGTGAAAATGACTTATTAAAACATCTGACGTTCCTTGATTCCCACACACGTCTCTCTCAGGCTCGTGTGGAGCGAATGGAGCAGTTTGAGAAGAAGGGGGAAGAGCTGGAAAAGGTGCTTGCAGAGGTCAAGCGCAAGCTGGCAGATGCCCAGAAGAAGACACGGGACCTGTCGAGCTCCGCTACGGATGATGCCAAAGCAAAGCTGAGCAAGGCACAGGCAGAGGAGAAGAAGCTGAAAAAGGAGGAGCGGGAATGGGAGAAGAAAGTGGAGGACCACCGGCGGGAAGAGAAGAAGATGCCATGGAATGTGGACTCACTCAGCAAGGAGGGCTTCAGCAAGGTGAGATTTGGTTGGGACCACATGAGATCTTAGACTGCAGGTGTTGATTACTGATGTCTGATTCTCACTCTGTTTCCCCTAGAGCGTTGTGAATGTAAAGCCAGAGACTGTGGAGACTGAGGAGCAGAAAGAGCAGAAGCATAAGACTTTTGTGGAGAAGCATGAGAAAGAGATTAAACACTTTGGTGAGTGCCATTCCCTCTGCTCCCATGCTTTGCTGAGTGTTAAATGCTATAATTAGTTGATGTGATGATATCCTTGAATTATTTATTTGTTCCAGGTATGATGCGACGCTGGGATGACAGTCAGAAGTACTTGTCAGACAACCCTCACCTGGTCTGTGAGGAGACGGCAAACTACCTGGTCATCATGTGCATTGACCTGGAGATAGAGGAGGTGAGAGCAGCAGAACACAAACCTCTCCATATATGGCACTAATCTGCCATATATACACTCTGTCTGTGAGGACACGCCTCTATAGTCGTGTGTGTCACAGAATGGATGAGTGATTATTTTTTACCTGCCCAAACATGCCCTAATATGAGGTATTCCCATTGTTATAAGTTGTAAGTAATGAATTAGTTTTATTGTGCTGTCTGTGTTTCCTTTGTAGAAACGTGCTCTGATGGAACAAGTAGCTCACCAGACCATAGTCATGCAGTTCATCCTGGAACTTGCTAAGAGCCTGAAGATAGATCCCAGAGGTTGCTTCCGTCAGTTCTTTGCCAAGATAAAGGTGTTTGTTTGGTCGGTCGGGGTTCGGCCTCGTCCCAGTATTTGTATGCACATCATTCAGCTATTTGTTCTCTTGGTAGCTGTGTATCTGGTACAGTATCACGGTTTGGGTTATAAGCTCAAGTTTCGAACCACTGAATGTATTCCTCTCTCAGACGGCGGACCAGCAGTACCAGGATGCCTTCAACGATGAGCTAGGGTCTTTTAAAGGCCGAGTGCGTGGACGGGCAAAGATTCGCATAGAGAAGGCCATGAAGGAGTATGAAGAAGAAGAACGGCAAAAACGCATTGGGCCTGGAGGACTAGACCCTGCAGAAGTGTACGAATCCCTGCCGGAGGTAAGTGCTATTAGTCATCTGACTATTGCCATCAGTATTATTGCCCTTTCTCTCTTTTTTTCTGTTGTGAGTAAACGATACATGAGCAGATTACTGTCTGCTTGTAGGAGATGCAGAAATGCTTTGATGACAAGGACATCCAAATGTTGCAGACTGTTATCAGCAAAATGGACCCAACGGTAGGTGCCAATGCTTTATGCTTATGATGATCTTGTTGCAATATTTTATGCATGATTATAGCATGAGCGAGCATTAGAAAACATACATTTATATTTGTAAAGCTGCAATGAATGGTAACCTGATACCTTCTGTAGTATTGTTTTTAGGAATGCTATGAACTGTTGCGTTATATGTGCTTATTCCCACCCCTAAGGAGGCAAAGTCCTACATGAAGAGATGCATTGACTCTGGGCTCTGGGTTCCTAACTCAAGGACAGACGATGGGGAAGAGAGAGAGGAAGATCCTACTTATGAAGAGGTGAAAAGGGAGATGGAGGAAGATAAAAAGGAATGACCGACATTGACTTTGCAATTATAATATTTTCATCTATATAGCAATTCCGTCTATTGCTACTTCCAATGTTTTTCATAAGTTTGTTGTTAAAGCGTTTGAACAATGTAATCTTGGTGATATTGGATCTTTTTTTTTTACTACACCGTGTGTGTGTGTGTGTGTGTGTGTGTGTGTGTGTGTGTGTGTGTGTGTGTGTGTGTGTGTGTGTGTGTGAGAGAGAGTGTGTGTGAGAGAGTGTGAGAGTGACTCAATATGTTAAGTTGCCCTTTCTTGGATGTGTGGTTATGAGTTCCTTGTTCTTTGAATAGTCTCACTGCTGGTTCTGCTTTCGTGAGGATGGAGGCACAGCAGGGTTCCCTGGTATAATTGCTCAAGCTAATGCGTTGTCAACACGTTATTAATGGGATTGCAGATTTTAATTTACTAAATTAATTATGGGATCTACTTGCAGCTGATGACCAGCAGATGTCGCCTTATATCTTCTAATTGAATTGATAAGCAACAAATATGAGTTCCTGTATTGTTGTTGTCTCCACAAAAAGAGTAGCACCATCTTGGGCAGTGCTCTTGAAGTAGAAATCCACTCCTCGCTCCTCTCTCCCCTCTCCCAACCCCTCTCGTTTTTGGTTATTCTATGATATCTGCGACATTGTATTCAGTCAGAGCTGTGTAAGGGGAGTGGCCCCAAGCTGGCTTTGACAGTGTTTTCGTCACGTAGTTGCTTCAGGGGAATGCGTGGGAGTAGGGGAAATACGCACCAGCTACTAGATAATACGAAGACTGGACATCAGTTATAATTCTTGCTTTTGTTTTTCAAATTATTCAACGGCCAAGAGAAACACGTAGATGGTAAGAAATCTGATACTGACTCGAACAAGTTTTTAGATATGTAACTTGATTAATATTATATAATGTGTCGACCATTGCCTGCTGTAGCGAACTGTACAATAGGAAGTAATTGCCGTGGGTATTTTAATTGTCAACCATCTATTCGATGACTCAATAATAACCTATGATGTAGATGTTGAATTATTGGGAGAAACATGAACCATTTGCTACCCATGTTGTCATTTTATTTACTGTTCCGTGTACAACTGATGTTCAAGTTCAATACCCGGAAGGCCTTATATAATTGATCATATATCATTGTTCTACAATGTTTTCCACCATATGGGTTTGTTTATCAAGTGAATAATATTTATAGTTGTGTTGACTTGGCGCCTACATGTTTTCTCAACAATGACATGTCATTAAAGTCTTTTAAAGGGGCAATCTGCGATTGGTACATACATTTGTTTTTAACTTTTAAATTAATGATATATCTTGATTCTTGAGGAATATAACTTATAAATGATCATGAGCTTAGTTCAACTGTCTTACCCCATCAGAACCCAAAATATAAGCTTGTTTACTCCATTGTTGATAAACAATGTAATTGTAAACAAACACAGTATAGCTTTAACACATGGTTAAAACTATCATTTTGATCTCATAGATGGTAGGTCCTTAAATTCATAGCTCCATTTTTAAATTTGAGAGGCACATTTCTCCAGGCCCATCCCTCAACTGTTTACATAAAGAAGCGGCGGGTGACCATTTTATTTAAATACTGAAATGCCCCCTTAATAAATAATGTAGGCTTATCTAAACATTATTATCATGAGTGCACTGTGTGGCACAAACTGATCTTCGTGAGCTGTATTATTTCTGCATTAGTCTGTATGACTACCGCTTAACTGGGTGGCATTGAAAGCCTTCTCTGTCTCCTGGCTGTCACTTAAACCCAGCCTGGCTGATGATGTCTCGACGTGGGCGCTCCAAGAGTATCAGGACTGGGGCATCCACAGGCCAGTGTGAGCTGCCTCAGGGACAGGGCATCCATGTCCTTCTCTTCTGGACCAAGGAAGGGGACTGTTATCTGTCCCACACAGAGGGCAAAGTGACAGCAGAGGAGCTGTGTATCACTGCAGCCCAGACTGTCGGTGAGAATTAGTGCTTTTGTTTTATAGAAATGGACCCATAAATGATTTTGTGTTTGTGGATGAAACTAGTTCATCAGGTTCACTGTAGTGTTTTGTTTCCTCATGTTTGATGACAGTCTGGTGGTCCCAGTTATCTGTATTACATGTCAATGAGACCGTGTTTAACCTACATGTTCACTCTAGGAATTACTCCACTGTGCCATATCCTCTTTGCTCTATACGATCCCCTATCCTGCTGCTGGTATAGCCCAAACTACATCCTCAACCCAGAGGAAAAGCCAAGCCTGGTGCTTCACTACCGCATGAGGTCAGTGGTAGTATGGGTTTGCAGAGGGACAGAGACTGTACTCATGTTGGCCTGCCTAAAGACAACAGGTGTCTCTTTTCCCAGATTTTACTTTCGGAATTGGCATGGGTTGAGTGAGAAGGAGCCGACAGTGTTGCGATATGCCCCACGGTCAGGGACAGAGCAGGGGGCTTCACCTCTACTTGAAATGACATCCTTGGAATACCTGTTTTCTCAGGTGGGTCTCAGCATGGTTTTCTTGATGTATTGTGTGGTTTTGTCATATTCAGTTGTGTTCGCACACTCCTTACTTACAATACTTGCAGTAAACAATTGTTTTCTCCGTGTGTCTCTCTCAGGCGAAGTATGATTTTGTGAATGACGTGGCACCAATGGAGGAGGCTCAGGGAGAGGAAGCGCTGAGTCGCTTCCAGAATGAGAGCTTGGGCATGGCTGTACTTCACCTTTCTCATCAGGCTCTGCACACAGGCTCTACTTTACAAGAGGTGGCCAAGACCATCAGGTACTGCATTAGTGTGGCGCGTTGTAAGCCTCTGACAAGGTTTATGACATTGCCAGATTATGCCTTTTACATGCATATTCCCTTTCCATAGCTTCCTGCGCTGCATTCCAAGATCCTTCTCCAGACACATTGCAAAGGACAACTTTCTTACAAAGATCCGTATTCGGCGGGTGTTTGCTGACTTTGTGAGGACCTTTCAGCAACACACTGTGGGCCTCGGGCGACTGGGGTCACAGGAGGTTATGTATAAGTACATCTCTACGCTGGAAAACCTAGCTCCCCGCTTTGGCACAGAAATCTTCCCTGTGTCTTATCTGGAGCTAGGCCAGGATGGGGATGGGAGAGGCTCCTATCTCAACAGCAGTCACACTCGTGGGGCTGAGGAGAACTTTGGCACTGAGGCCACTCATGAGATCATGGTGTCTGGTTCTAAGGGGATTCAGTGGAGGAAGATTTCATTGCAAAGGGTATGTCTTTCAAATTGTGTGTCAGTGGCTGCCTGGTAGTAGTCTTGAGTTAAGCCTCTGTGTTTTTATTAGCATGCCTTTGGGATGTTTCATAAGCCATGTCTATCCTAGGCTAAGGCGAACGATTACGTGAGGAACAGGAGGAGAACAAGGCAACAGCCTTACAAGCAGGATGTCCATGCACCCAACAAATGGGCCTCTTTCTGCGACTTCCCTGAGATCTCCCACATTGCCATCACTGGAGCCAAAGTCTGCATCAGCAAACAGGACAACCACTCCATGGTTAGAGCACCTGCCTCAATGTCTCTCTGTTCTCCTGCACTGCACTATTTCTTTTTTAAAACATTTTATATATACATAGGATGGCTTTGGGTGTACTGCAATATAGCTCATGCATCTTAGCATTATTATTATTATGAATGTCTGTATGGAAGCAGTATCATTGATTTGTATAGCCTACTGTACATGTGTGGGGGAGGTATTTCTGACTGTGAAATGTGTATGTGTATGTAGGAGGTGAGGATGATTTCCAGCTTGGAGGCTCGTTCCTTTGTTTCCCTTCTGGATGGATACTTCCGCCTGACTGCAGATGCCCACCACTACCTGTGTCATGAGGTGGCTCCACCCAGAGTAGTGCTGAGTGCAACAAATGGCGTCCATGGACCTATGCAGTGAGTAAAACACACACCCACCCACACACACAAGCACATTTGCAAAACACACTACCTGTCTTACATTACAACGTTGACCCTTGTTTTTTTCAGTGATGACTTTGTGGTGCTCAGACTGAAGAAGGAACCAGCAGAGGAGGGAGCCTTCCTCGTGCGCTGGAGTGTTCTTGACTACCACCGTATCATATTAGCTGTTCTAAACAGGAGTCAGGTAATGGTGCTTACATAGAGTTGAGGTATGGAGAATCTAGTAAAAAATGATGAGATGTAATGTAATTTGTGTGTGTGTGTGTGTGTGTGTGTGTGTGTCTTTGCTGGCATCTTATAGAATGGACTAGCTCCGACCCACAAGCAGTTCAGGATCCTGCAGAGGGGCTCTGTGTTTGCTCTTGAGGGCTGGGACCGGGAATTCTCCAGTGTGAAGGAGCTCACTGACAGCCTGAAGACCTTTGTGCTCAAGTCTGGCACAGACAATTTCACTGTGAAGAAATGCTGTCTACCCCGCCCAGCAGGTGTGTGTGATACGTGTTCAGGGTGTGTTGGTGTGATGTCCCCACTTGTTGTTGTTCAGTATGTATATAGAACAGTAACTCAAAAGTAAGTGCAAAACTGAGTGTTTTTTCTGTAATTGAATGAATGTTTTGGTTTGCGTTTCAGAGCTGTCAAATCTGTTAGTGGTGAGGCAGGGTGCTGACCACTGCATTCAGCCCGACTCTGTGACCCTAAACCTGACCCAGCTGCGTTTTCATCAAATCAAAGACAAGGAGATCACACAGGTGAGAGAAACCAGTCTCCACATCTCTCACAGTATCCTCCTCTGACCAGCTGTTTTACTTGACTCTTGTCTTCCTCATTCTGATTGTTCTAAATACAGTTGTTGCCAGTTCTTTAACATGGCTGTATGCTGTTTCCCTGTGTGCAGGAGCAGCATTTGGGACGTGGTACTAGAACAAATATCTACTCCGGGCGTCTGTTGGTATGGAGTGGAGGGGAGGATGATGAGGACGAGTGGAATAACAACCTCACTGATCGCAAAGGGATCCGAGTGGTCCTCAAGATCCTGGATCAGAGCCACAAAGACATAGCATTAGTCAGTGATCATATGTTATTCCTATCTCATGGTTCTCTAACAAGCATCTCAAAACCATCTCTCTTTTAAGGTTGTTGATAAGCACTGTCTCTAGCTCTGCAGATTGGTGCTCTTTGTGATATTATGTTGTCACTATAACCCCTCCTCCTCTTCTCTCTCATAGGCGTTCTTTGAGACAGCAAGTCTCATGAGTCAAGTGTCCCACAGTCACCTGGTGTTTGTACATGGGGTGTCTGTCAAAGGATCTGAGAGTAAGTGCAATGCCATTAATCAACCTCATGCACTCACTTCCTCATACAGCTGCACTACTTCCACCTTTAGCACTGTAACTTCCCTCCTATAGAGTAATTTTTCGATGGTAAACTACAAAGCAACAGTACTGTCTGTTCAAGTTCTTGACCAAAACAGTCTAAAAAACCTTAGCCAAACAAAAAAAACATAGCCAAACAACCCTAACCCTGTCAATTATTTGAGGTTAACATCATGTGTAACAGTCAGTGCTCTGGTCTGTAATCATTTCATTCCTTTTGACTTTCTATCAGACATCATGGTGGAGGAGTTTGTGGAGTTTGGGCCTCTGGATGTGTTCCTTCGCAGGGAGAGGGCACTGGTGACTCCTCAGTGGAAATTTGCTGTTGCCAAACAGCTGGCCAGTGCCCTCAGCTACCTGGTAAGTTCAACCAATACTCTCACATGACAACAACATAAATCACATTCTTTCAACGTTATTATTGTCTGCACAGTGTGCAGCATACTGATCAATGACTATGTTAAACCTCATTCCTCTCACAACCCACACTAGCTTCACCCTGATTATCAACCCTATTCTTAACATATTGAAGCTTTCACCTTTGAAGCTATTGAATGTATGATACCCATACCACTTGGTTATTGCAGGAAACTAAACGTCTGGTACATGGGAATGTCTGTGCCAAGAACATTCTGGTGGCTCGTCGTGGTCTTGAGGAGGGCACCTCTCCCTTTGTCAAACTGAGTGACCCTGGCATTGCCCTCACTGCCCTCAACCGGGAAGGTTAATACTACCAACCAACTATTTCCTTATTGCAGTCAACACTGCATGAAAAAATATTATTTAGTTTTTGCTGCACTTGATTTCCTCTAGTTGTTCCACTTGACCTCATTATAATCAGATTGAACCACAGGAAGCGCATCACAGACCACTTTCTGGTGGATGTGTGTCTTATTTCCTGTCTTTTAAATAGGTTATGTTGTATATGCTGTGCTTGAGACCATGTTGTGGAATCATAGTTGAGGCTAGTTTGACTAAGACTGTCTGCACTTCAGAGCGTCTTGAGAGGATCCCATGGATTGCTCCAGAGTGTGTGCCATGTGATGCCCCGATTGGCAGTGCTGCCGACCAGTGGAGCTTTGGAGCCACACTGCTGGAGATCTGCAACAACGGTGATTTGCCCATGAGTGGCAGCACACTCTCGGAGGTACCACCCTGTCATTAGTCTCTGATTCCCCACTCCCTGACATAAGCCACATATCTGCCATACCTGTCATTTCTGTTGACCCCTGACCTCTCCCTCCAACAGAAAGAGCGTTTCTATGAGACACGGAGTCGCCTAGCTGAGCCCTCGTCTCAGGAACTGGTCAGCTTCATTAGCATGTGTTTGACCTATGAACCTGTGGAGAGACCGTCCTTCCGTACCGTACTCAGAGAGCTCACTGAAATACAGCTAAAAAGTAGGTCCTCTCCTTCTTTGATTCTCGCTCTCGCTGATTCTGTCATTATTCCCTCTACTCCAAAGTACTGTCGTGTGATAAATTAATGTTTCCTGTACATTGTCAGATCCAGACATATCCCCCAGTGAGTCTCTCCCAGACGCAGACCCCAGCGTTTTCCTCAAACGCTACCTGAAGAAGATCCGGGACTTGGGAGAGGTGAGTTAATTTTCCTGTTGAGCAACTATGTGCACTTAACCCTCTCGTACTCTTCACCTTGTGCTGTATTGTGTGATCCACCAACCTTATGTGAAGTCCTCTAAGACTAGGACAAATGCTTTGTGCTCTGTCTCCAGGGCCACTTTGGGAAGGTGATACTGTATGTGTATGACCCTGACAATGACGGTACTGGGGAATACGTGGCAGTGAAGGCCTTAAAGCAGGAGGGAGGCGGTCATCTCCATGAAGGCTGGATGAAGGAGATAAAAATCCTCAAGTCCCTCTACCACAGCAACATTGTCAAGTATAAGGGCTGCTGCTCTGAGCTGGGTATGTGTTGCCCAGTGTAGCTCACGTCGTCCGCCAGTGTGTCTGCACTCAATCTTAAATAGATACTGTGTTTGTTGATAAATCTCTCCCTCAATAAATATGTATACTGTATATCATGTCTTTATGAGTGAGGATTTTCAGGGGTTTGCGCACATTGTGTTGGGGAGTTTATGCATAATGTTTTACTTCAAAACCATACTCCTTGCAGGAGGTCAGGTGGTGCAGCTGATCATGGAGTACCTGCCTCAGGGCAGCCTCAGAGAGTACTTACCCAAACACCGTCTGGGCGTGGCACACAGCCTCCTCTTTGCCCAGCAGGTCTGTCAGGTGAGCTGAGAACACTGTTGGGAGGACTGGTACATGTTAAAGGTGTAATCTAAAGTGCAATACAACATGGATTAATCATTTTTAAATAGTAGGTGACAGTATAACCTATTTACCTCTCTAACCATCAATTTCAATTTCTCTCTTCCCCTCCTCTCTCTTCACCTGCTAACTCCCCTTGGCCTCCCTGTCCTTTCTTCTGACTCTTTTCCGTTCCTTTAGGGCATGGAATACTTGCACACAAAGCGATACATCCATCGGGACTTGGCTGCACGGAATGTTCTTGTGGAAAATGAGGGTTTAGTAAAGATAGGAGACTTTGGCCTGACCAAATACATCCCAGAGGAAGAGATCTACTACCGTGTGCGTGAGGATGGGGACAGCCCTGTGTTCTGGTGAGTTCTGGAGCAATTGAACAATTACCCTCCTGTGTTCTACTATTTTATAGTCAAGAAGTGTTGATGGTTATATTGTCCCTTTATACTTTATTTTTTACACAGGTATGCGATTGAGTGTCTGAAGGAAAGCAAGTTTTCCTTCTCTTCTGACATTTGGTCCTTTGGTGTGATGCTATATGAGGTTCTGACCCACTGTGACCATCGTCAGAGCCCTCCGGCGGTATGTCACCCTCATCTCACTCCATGCACCTTGTAGTTCATAGTGGCACCATTGATGGGTGGTGTGTTTTATTGTGAAATGTTTGTTTATGGTTCTTCTGTAGAAGTTCTCTGAGATGATGGAGCCGGTGAAAGGTCAGATGACTGTGATGGCGTTGATCAAATTGCTGGAGAGACACAGGCGACTGCCCTCTCCCCGAGACTGTCCTCATGAGGTGAAGTATATAGACACTCACAACTGCCTCTGTTTGCAGTCAGCAAAATGTACCTAGAATAACACACTTGTTTCTTTTTGACAGGTGCACATGTTGATGGAGCGGTGTTGGGACGTTGACCCTGCACGACGGCCGTCTTTCAAGTCCCTCATAGAATCCATTGAAGCAATTCGGCGGACGTATGAATGGCAGCCCAATGTGCGCCTGGCCCAAATTAACCAGTGATATCCTTGCCTCTCTACAGCCCAGGACTTCACTCCTCTATACCTCAGCACTTTGCGACCTTCCAACCATGCCCTGCATTCTTCTCTACACCAGTGCCCCCTGTCTACTGAAGGCTGTATAAAAGCATTGGCTGCTCTTAATGTCACTAAATGAGAATTCAGGTGATATCTAAGTCGATATAATTTAGTTTTATTTTTTTAAATCCTTACATGATCAAGACTGTGCTTTGTTTGGAACTCATGCATCATTTAAGACAACCCCTTCTGATTAAGTGAGTTGAGTCCTTGAGTGAGGCCGTTTCTGATGGGAGCACAAATATTGTTTTAAACTCTGCCATTCCTTGAATGTCATAGTGCTGCCTCTGGTCTATTTCATGACTTATACAATTCTAACCAGATATTGAAGATCCCTTTCGCTCAAGAAATTGCTTCAAATGGTTTTCAATTAGGTGGTGTTGTCTTTCCAACAATTTTACTTCTGTAAGTTGTAAAATATTATAGGCTACTGTTGTTTGAATACTTTTATTTTATGTATGTTTATTATTGTGTGTGAATAGGAGAGGAGAGATTATGGATGTTATTCAATGTAAATGATCATGTTCAATAAATCTGAGCACTGGAAAGCAGAATGTGAAATGTTATTCATCTTATGTGCAAAAGTTTCACCTAATGTCAATATTATTTTCTTTTGTTGAGAGCCATGAGAGATGATCTCTTGAAAGGCTAGCAGGCTCTTTGTCCTGTCTGATTCAGTACTTGAGTAAACTGCCCAGTCTGTCTACAATAATCAGAGGTCCAGTGTATCAGAGAAAAGATACAAGGCTTGTTATAATAATCCATTTCTTTGCTCAAGCTCTAAATCAGAGATATGGAATTTACATGTAACCTAATCCTAATGAAAGAGGGACAATATATCAATAACCTACTTATTTTCCTAATAACTAAACTCCATCATCGTACAGCTTTTCTGTGACTCCCTGCTGTGAATCATATCACAGAAAGGAGCCAGAGGGTCCAATCGGCGTCCATTTCCGTCCGCAGTCTGTGGAAAAATAAGGACTCGGCCGTATTTTCAATGCTCGGAAACAATAGGAGGGCGGTGAACATTCGTTTTTTTTTTTTTTACTAAACTGCACATTGTCCTTATTGATTCTATCTAATCATGTGTAATGTCCAGGGTCTTATGATATTTTCGCCACACAGAGTGGAGCATGGTAGCCCGCCAATCGGCAAAAAAATAATGTATTTTAGGAGAATGACTGCTACGCACATGCGCAGTCTGACGAGATCCTCTGTCCTCGTGAATAATTGCTGATACGCATGTATAACAACATTTGTGACACCATTTAAAATATATTCCCACTTACTTGCAGTTCGTTGTCCAGCTACTTTCAACTCTATATCACTGACAAAACTCTCTGCGCATGCCTGCAGTGGCTACGTTGCTTGTTTCCGGGGTGGACAACGGCTACCATTGGATTTCGAGCCACTCAACCATCTTCTTATTATACAAAATCTTTGATCATATGTTGATTTACCCCGCCCCGTACCTGTTACGTTGCAGTCGTAGAAAAAAATGCATCCCTCTGTCGTCCAATTAGAACCAGAGTTGCGCCCATGTGTGTATTGTTTAAACTGCTCAAATCTGACGGTGTTGTTAGTTGAGAAAACTTCCAAGCTAAATGATGGCGGCCGCGGTGTCCGTTAGCGCAGCTGCCCGAGAAGAAAACCCTAATGCAGGGCCCAATTTCGCTAACCGTCCACTTCACGAAAATTATGACCCCGCTGTTGAACATGAGAATTGGGTGTCCAAAGACCGCGGAGACCATGAACTCGAGCCCAGTGATGAGGATGCAACATTAGGCAACGAGTGTCAGCGAAGGGTCGATGAAGAGTTGACATCACTTAGCCACGAAGAGATTGAGAATCGCCTGGACAGAACTCGCCGAGAATTTTACAACCGCCGAAAAATTATCATTAAAAATCTGCCATCCGACGTTAGCAATCAGGTAAGTTTCATAAACTTTGTTAGCTTGTTGCTGCCCACCACACCAGAAATACAGATACTAGTTCGCTAGCTAGGTAACGTTAGCCGTTTGCCAGCTAATTGCATGCCAACTTCGCCGCCGCAGTGGCCATCACTACCTACATAATTAGTTGGCGAAATATATTATACAGCTAGGTATGTTTTATGTAATATGTATATTAAGCATTATCAAACCATCACCATGAAACATAACGGACTGTCATACCTAGCTAACATTATCGTTGTTGATGGTCTTGTTGTAGCTACTTCCACTACGGCCTACTAGTACTCATCATCACGCGTGGTTGATGGACATTTGTTTGAAGTGCAGAGGAATCCTCGTGTCGGCCAGGATTTGCGACATCATCGCACATGAGAATTGCTACATTTTGTGTTTTACATTGTCAGTCTATAAATTCACAGCATGTCATGGTTCAAATAAACAAGAGACTACTCTGGTTGCCTTACTTTATATTCAATCTACCCTAGCTAA
The DNA here is from genome assembly GCF_951799395.1 of Argentina silus. Classification (NCBI taxonomy): domain Eukaryota; kingdom Metazoa; phylum Chordata; class Actinopteri; order Argentiniformes; family Argentinidae; genus Argentina; species Argentina silus. The sequence continues at coordinate 6,969,030 of NC_139663.1, forward strand.
TTGATCAATTGTGGGGTGGCATCTAGCTATGACAATTTGCTACATTTTTTTAGAACATGCTTGACTCGTGGGGAACGGTGGCCTTTGCGCGTGGCATTGTTTGCATTGGTGTATATTGGGAGTTCGAGATGGGAACGGGAGTTGCGGTGACAAAAGGTTGAAGGCGTAGAGACAACGTAGCCGCTTTCAGAAAATGCTAGACAGCATTGCAATTCGTTTGTGGAACAGGGAAAGCATTGTGGAACAACATTTCTCCTACCACAATGAACCAGTTTTTTTTTTTTCCTCTAGGGCTCTAGCTATTATTGGGATGACTTTGCTATTGTTTCCTAACGTATATGAGACAAATTACCCAGAATCTTTTTATGAACACTGATTAAGAAGTTATTCTCAAAGCTGATTATTTTGGAGACATTTTACAGGATGTTTCAGAATTGTTTTGAGGAACACCTTTAAATTCATTCGAACAAAGCAATAAAATCAGTTGTTTGTGGTTTGCTGACTAAAAGAGCCCCTGTTACTAGTTTGCAAACTTGTCCCCCAATATGGGCAGAAATGAACTGTTGAATCTGGGCCTCAAATGAATCCTCCTCATAGTATCCTCAATGATATTGTTTTGAGAGAATGTTTGGATACTTTTACTGCAATCTTATCTTGTCTCTTGTAGGAGGTGCACGAGCTGTTGAGCAACTATGACTTGAAGTACTGCTTTGTGGACAAATACAAGGGAACAGGTAGGCGTGATTATGATCTACATTTCTACATCAGCTCACAGAATAGTGTGCTCAAAAAGTGAGTTGTCCACCAAAATGTCCAAGTGTATCAATTCAGAGACTTTTATAGGCCTATTTACTGCCATTTTGAGCTCTGAAATATAATGGGTCATCAACATTTTCAAATCAAGACATGCCAGTTGCTTTATTTGGCTCATTCATCAAACCTGTTTGTTCATCTCATATGCAGCCAGACTATGGAGATAATATTTATAACAATTTATTTTCCACATGCTGATGAGGTTACTCCTGACATGCTTGAAGCCACACGCCTGATTTATATTATCACTTCCACTGCCCTTTATCAACACTCTAGTACTACTGACTGGTGTCAGCACAGAAGCATCAAGCATGGATCCTGAAAGATCTGTGCAAACAGAATTGATTTGCCTATTTTTGAGCTTGTCACTCATGGTGTGTGAACATAACCTCCCACTGCGTCCCTTGTTAATTCCAAGTGTTTTTTCCTCTCCTCTCCCTCAGCCTTTGTCACACTACTCAATGGGGAGCAGGCGCAATGTGCCATCAAAGAGTTCCACCAGCATGTGCTGCGGGACCGGGAGATCTCAGTGCAGCTGCAGCCCACAGACGCCCTGCTTTGCATCGCCAACCTGCCCCATGCCTTCACCCAGCAGCAGTTTGAGGAGCTAGTGCGTCCCTTTGGCAACTTGGAGCGCTGCTTTCTGGTGCACAGCGCTTCAACTGGCCACTCCAAGGGCTACGGCTTTGTGGAGTACATGAAGAAGGACTCAGCGGCTCGAGCCAAGTCTGAGCTGCTGGGGAAGCAGCTGGGCTCTCGCATGCTCTACGTCCACTGGACTGAGGTGGGCTCGCTTACCTACCCCCTGCTGCACTCGAGATGCCTCTGTGTGGACCGCCTCCCCCCCAGCCTGCTGACAGCCCAGGACCTCCGCAACGCCCTTGCTGACACGCATGCGCCCATCTTCTGCCAGGTCATATACAGAATTGTCTCACCTGTCAGTTACACTGCTTTGCAAATGTCTGTTTGGCTCATAAATTGTATATTAAGTAGAGCTTTCTCGACTTGAATGTCAAGTAGCAAGTACAATATGCCCACTAGTACTTCATGAAGGTTGCATACTGCTGTTGGTATACCAAATGTTTGACTTATTTTCTACTGGGCACTATGGATGCAGCAGGTTCGGTTGTTTGTCATGAAACGAGAGGAATTTGTCCTTGGACAATACATGAAGGAGATTGATCTTGATTTAAGCATTTTGTACATGGCTCTGGTTTTGGTCTCCACAGCTCTCACCTTTGCCCTGCTTTTCCTGTGGCCACTCAGAGTTTCTATAGCAATGAGCATTGCTGGTTTCTATGGTGATAACCACCTGACTCCCAGGTGGTGTCAGTCAGCAGGCCTCTGGCCCTGCAGGCCTTTCTGGAATGAGAGAGGGCAGCGTCCTTTTGGCATGTCAAACACACTGACACACGCATATGGTCATACACCCACTATAGAGACAGTAGTTTGACGGCTTGCCAAAATCTTTGTTACATAAGCGCTTTAGGGAGGCTTTTTTTAAGCATTGAAAGCACTTGCTACATGTTAATGGTGTGCTAGTGGGCAGGTCAGAGGTTAGACATTTGATGGTCTTTTACGCATGAAAGATGCTGATTGAAGATCTACATGGATATGTGCCTGCCCTGTGGTGTTAGGTTATGGAAATGACTAATGAGTTCAGTTCGGAAGAGAATAAGTAGAGAATGCATGGTTCCACTTTTACTTGTTGCTTGTTTGTTTAAAACATTGAGCAACAGAACAACTAATTTGGACAGCACCTAAGCAATAGTCATTATTTAAGAGCATAATTGAGCTGGCAAAAGTTAATTTTGCGTCATTTCACACCCTTTTCTCCTCTTCAGTTGGCTCAGGGACAGGATGGAAGTTTCCGGCGGTTTGCAGTGTTGGAGTTCTCTTCGGCAGAGATGGCTGAGGAGGTGCAGAGAATGGCTGACGGAAGGGGAATGGGAGGGACCCACCTTCGGGTCTCGTTCTGTGCCCCCGGACCTCCAGGAAGAAGCATGTTGGCTGCCCTCATCGCTGCCCAGACCATGGTAATCCCCTCCTATATCATCTTACCAGACCACCTAATGCCCTTCCCTTATGCTACTGTTACATAAGCTGTCTATCCCTTGTTGAATGCTTGTCCTGTCCATCTCTATTCCAAAGGCTTTAAACAGAGGGAAAGGGCTCCTCCCTGAGCCCACAGCCATGCAGATCCTCACAGGACTGAGTAACCCTGCCACCCTCAAGATGCTGCTGAACCCCCTGACCCAGGGAAGGAAACAAGGTCTCTCTCTCTCTCTCTCTCCCTCTCAAAAGATGAATGCATCTTCTCCCACCCAGTCATGTTGGTGCATTAATGCCTGGTGAACAGTGTGTCCTGTACAGTACTCTTGAGATCAGGTCAAACAGTCTCCCTGTGTCCAGGTCTCCTTGGGGCTGCTCCCACCATGCCACTGCTGGCTAACCCGGCACTCTCTGCTGCGCTGCTGCAACTTCTCCTCCAGAACCAGGCCCATGTCCAGCAGGTAACAACCACCCAGTGTCCCTTCTGTCTCCATCCTCATGTCTCTTTCCTGCTGCTGGTTCCTTTTTAAGTCTTAACTCTCACCCATGCACACAAAGTTATTCCTACTTTATTCTCTCCTCTCCTCCACTATTAGCAAGCCTTTTTGGGGAATCATCTTCTCTGGGCTCAGGTGCTGCACAATAAAGAGAATCGTCTACTCCCTTGTGTGAGTGATCACAGAGAGTGCGTGTTTGAGTGTATAGTGTGTTTGGCGGTAGATGGGCTTGTGTTATTATTAAAAAAAATAAAAATAAAATCCTAAATCAGAGTTGGTAAGTGCTCTCACTTTGGGGGGGGGGGGGGGGGGGGTTCTTTTGAGTGATGCTGACTGATGTGATGTACTGTTTTGGCCTGAATATCTGTTGATGGCATAACACATGTCCCTACATTTTTGGTAAGTAAATGTCTGATAGGTAGAATTCCTGCCATTCTGACGCTTTGAATGTGTTGCTGTGTATGTGTGACCTAGCTCTGACCAACCTCCTGTCCTCTCCCCCCCCAAGCAGGCAGGACTCATGGGCGACAACCCTCTGGCTGCCCTGTCTCTCCAGCAGGGAGTCCACATGCTCGGAGACATGCCTCAAGGTTTGTCCACAACTCAACTATCCACATACTGTGTGCCTTACTTTGTTCCTGAGCCATGTCGTCTCACTAAGTCACTCCATTTAAATGGGCAGTCTGACAGCCCACGCATCGAAAAGCGCTGATGGGAGGCAGTGCATCCGGTGAATTTCATCAGCAACACGCAGATTTTACTGACAGATGGAAAGGAGTGCTTCAAATGGAGGCAGGGATTTCAACCGGATTTTTAGATCATTGAATGCACACTGTTCGTCTGCAATGCTGGCATCAAACGTGTTCCGCTAACTCCATGTTTTTAATTGTGTGCACGTCCGTTTGTAGACGATAGCATGGGCGGATGGAAGGAAGGTCATTGCGTGGAGCCGACAGCAAAGAAATAAAGTTTAGAGGGGTGTGGACTTGCTTAGAGCTTCCGACAGCACTTTTTGCATCCTGCGCCCCCAGAATTTCAATCGAGATTATATTCTGTGATCTGAGATTACAAGCCATGTAAATGCCACGCCATGTCTGTTTGTGAGCGATGGGGATTCTTTCACTGGTCATTAGTTTTGTTCTCTAGTCTGTGTTGTATTGTTGCTGTGTCTATGGTCATGGTGTTTTCCTGCTGCCCACAGGCGGTGTGGTTCCAGCTCTTGGTCATTGCCAATCAGATCCTCTTGGTCCCATCAAGCCCCCTTCTCTGGGCCGACCCCTGGGCAGGGAGCAGGATTCCCCAACAGCACAATGCAGCTTCTCCCAAACCCCCTCCCCCACCCTACAGGGCATCTCCATGCCCCACCTGGGTGGTGTGATGGGGGCAGAGGGGCTCACAACACCGGGGGTGAGCATGTGCAAGATGCACCATTTCCCAAACAATGTTATTACATATCAGTGGAACAATAAAACATTGATTTTTTTATTTAACCAGGGTACCTACTTGTTTTCTCCTGCAGGTGTCTATACTAGGAGATCCTCCCAAAGATATAAATCTGCCCCAGAACCCCTTCCTCAATGTCCACAGCCTGTTTCCATCCTCGGGTGAGATGTCCTTCAGCTGCAGCCTGTGTAGTTTGGCTCCCTGCTCTTCATACTGACCCAGGGATTTGTGTTTGACTGCCTCGTGCCTTTCTCTCTTCATACAGGAGCAAACTGCAGGCCCCACCCATACAGGAAGAGGCCAACGCTAGGCAACTCATCTAACCAACGCTCAATCCAGGGCATCCACTCCAACTATAGCCTGCGCTACCAGGAGTCCTATACCCCAGACTACCCACCTCTACACCAGGTAGGCCCGTCTCCTTGACTGCCCAGCTCACAGCTTGGCATGAGTGATCTGGATGGACCGCACTGTGATGAATGTGTTTCTGATGTTAGCCGACACTGCGGTGCCAGTAAGGTCAATATGCCCTCTGGTGATTTTCAATGCTTTGGAAACCTATGCTCCTTTGCTGATCAGGGTTTGATGCCCATCTTCTCCCTCTATCCTCAGGATCCTCTGGCTCACCTGTACCAACAGCAGGAGGCTCTGGACACTGGAGCTATGTCTGGGTTTGGACAGCAGGTGAGAGCCAGTATCCTCACTAATCACCTGTCATTCCAACTCAGACCTCTTGGCCTTTCCTTCCCTCTGACTCTCCATGTCTGTGTCTCCTTTAGCTCTCGCGCCACCCAGGCTACAGTGAGCGGGTCTCCCCCTACAGCTACCCTTCCAGCCCCCCCCTGTCCTACTACAGCTCTGGGGCACCTGGCAGCCTCCCCTCCAGCCATCTCAACAAGGTAGGCTCCAGACACACGGCATGCTGCTTACATAGTCACTGTTTTCTCAGCATTAATAATAAATAAAGGTGCTTCTTATGACTTGACTTGTAGCTGCCAGATATACAATGTGGCGGTGTTGCAAATGGTTTAGCTTCATCTGTGATGTTTAAGTGGCTGTCACCTTGTTTTTGTTTTTTTAATATATAAAGTGTATTGATTTACTTTGAGCTGTCAATGCCGGAGCAGCAAGGTTGTGATGGAAGAGTATAGTGTCTGATCTAAGAATAGAATTTGACCTGTACTATTGACAGTGAAGTCTAAGCATATGCCTCTCAACATATGTAGTTGGTTATATTGGCAGTTGTTGACTCATCATTATATGGCCTTTATCTTACCCCTATGAAGGTGAAAAAAGTGGTTGAATTTGTTTTACTTATGGCTGTGCCTGGCTGGTCCTCAAACTGAGTAATTTGTTTTGTAAGATGGAGACCTAGGCCTCAGTCTTCCTAGATGGCACTGGTGGCTAGTTAGTGTGTTGATGGAGTAGAAAAGGGAGGTGTAGCAACAGGAATCCAACTTAAGTTTTATTTTTCTAGTAGGTGGTTTTTAGGAGCTACAAAGAGCTGATTGGCAAAATATTGCAGGAAATCATACCTGTGTTTTTAAATTATGTAAAATAAGCCTGAAAAATCCGACAGTCTAACAATGCCCAGAGGCAATCAGATATACCTGTAGCCTAGTCTCAGCCACACTGCCCAATTCATTCCAGCCAGAGAGCTGTTTAAATACCCCCACCCCTCCTGGAAGATACCAAATGCAATTGTCAAATACACACAAGAATGTAAGTATAGCATTGAATTGATTTCAAAGATTCCTTCCATTTCAATCTGTGTGTTTAATGTTACCAATGTATGCCACTAGGGCGTTGGACCAAAACAACTGATTACAACATTTAATTTCCCAAAGTATACTACCACTAACACAAAAATGTGTATGCTTGAAACAGTAATAAATATCCAGAGTTGATCACTCTCTTTGATTTCTTTACTGATGTTAGCTTAAACAAAGCTGCATGGCACATCAGCCACATTTTAAAGGGGTAATTGAATGTCAGGTATAATGTGAACTAGTGTCGGTAGTGCTTCTCCACAAGTTTATTATGAAGTTATTTTTCTGCAGTGCACCTTTTTAATTGAGACTTAAATGTGATTTGTTTCTTCAGGCTGTGGGAATGCCTCCTGTGAGCCACACCAGTAATTACCCATCTGGCTTTGGGAATGGGATGAAGGTAATTTTGGCATGGTCTTTTTGTATGTGTGTGTGCGCTAGTTTTACTTTTGATGTTCTATTGCCAGTGTTTGAATAAACTACTGGTAGTGACTGTATTGTGTCTTCCATTTCCAGACTCCCATTGGTGGTCATAAGCGGCTGTTTTCCCGTCTGATCCCCTCCCCAGAGCCCAGCCCTGAGGGGGGCTATGTGGGCCAGCACTCCCAGGGTTTAGGCGGCCATTACGCCGACTCCTACCTGAAACGCAAGCGCATCCTCTAACCAGAGCCAAAAGCCTCTTCCTGCATCAACAGCCAAGATGGGATGGGCTCCCACAGAGCTCTACCAATCAGCATTTTGACTTGGCAGTCCAGTGATCCCTCACCTTTGTGCTCCTGCCAGTGACCCCTGGAGGGCACTGTGGGGTGCAGCCTGTCAGGACAACTGCGTGCCAGTCTATGGGAGTTTTGATGTGTTTTTTGTAAATATGATTTCAGTGTGTTTGTAAATTAAGTTTTAACCTTTTTATTTGATTTGTAATTCTTATTTTCAGGAAACCCTTTTGTTATATTGGGAGTATCTTGTACAAAAAGGAAATCGTAAATGAGCTAATTTCAGGTGTTTTTCTCAGTCAGAATATTCCCCTTTTCCTTGGTTGGCTGAACTTTTGCTTTTTTTTTTTTTTTTTTTTCCTGTTGAGTGTGATGGTGTGTCAACGGGTTTATTTTTTTATTATAGCCTCCCAATGTTTGTATATAGTTCATTAGTTTGTTTGATGGGATGGTGATTCTATTCCCCCCTTCCCTTCCTCCCACAGGGGTATGTATTGGTGTATACAGACTTCTGGACAGGATTCGGGGCTCTTTACTTGGATTCATGTAGAACTCTGTGCAGCAGTAAAGGTAGCTGACTGTCTCATCCTCTCACTTCCTTTGTCTTTGTCCTTGGAAAACTGTGACCTTACCAAAGCTAGTCTGGAATATTCTTTCAATCCTTTACTCTCCACCTCTTTTTGTCTCCTAACCCCACCCCTCCATCTCATTTTCGGAGTTCGTTCTCTGCACTGACTTTAGTGTTGCACTTGGAGGGCATGGGTCACATTTTGTTCTCTGTTCTCACCTGTCGTGTCTACTGTTTACCGATCTGTTCTCACTTGTTTGTGCAGAAGTTTAATATTTTCTGTGTTGGCGTGAGTTCTGTCTGCTGAGTTAGCTGTTCTGACGCTTTGGCGTCTCCACCACCGCACCTGAATACTCGTTAGATGTGCCTTTTCCAGATTATCTGCAGATATTGATAGCAGGGACACCTGTGGCCTCTGTTCACTCAGAGCCTTAACCTTCATTTATTGCCTCATCTGTGCCTTGCTCTCTGGGGTGTCTCTTCCCTGCAGACCAGCAGAGGGAGATGTTTTTCCTGGGGGTGTGGGGGTAGGGCAGGGCTATGCTCAAATCAACAACAGCAGTATCAGTTTCTGCTGGTTGGCTTTTCTAACTGAGTAGACAACAGTCTGGACGACAGGCCGGGCCTGTGTTTAAACTTGATATAGTTGGAGTTTTACCTTGACAAGTCTCCAGTAATCCCAACAGTGGAAGTTCACTCAGTCAGCCTGGGGAGGCAATAACGGAAGCTAGCACATGATTGGTCAGTGATCGAGTTCTAGGTCTGTGAGCGTGAATAATAATCTGGTTGACATTTTGATTGTGATAACCCATTACCTCGGACTTATGATGGGAACTGCAATTACACTTGAGCCTTAACAGTATTTTCTGTAATCTGATCTTTCCCTCTGTGGGCTTTGACTACATTTACCTTTTTTTCTGTGTTATTTGCTGTGTATATACTTAAGCTTGATAATTTCCTCGGAGTCCCAAACTCTTGTTTCTTAAATATATCTGCCTCTGGTCTGGTGTATTAAGATTGAAATTGCTGCTCAATTTTTGTGTGCGTTTGCTTGTATGTTTGAGTGATTATATATGACCAAGTGCACCATGGTAGATGATTTGCCCATGTTGTGTATGGACCAAGAGGTGCTGGTGTATGATCAATGAATTCAGATTGCTTATGTTAAAGATTCTCATAACTGCCATGTCTGTCATCTGTATCGCCATATTGTCTGTGTGTGTGATGTTTTTGAGCAAGTAAATGTTATTTAAATTCATGTTGCGGTCTCATTTGTTTTTTACAAGTCCATCACATACCTCTACCAACTTCAACATGTATGTTAGACAGGCTTTTCTCAGTAAGGCTTGTTAACCTAGACCAGGGATGGGCAACTGGTGGAAGTTTTTAGGATGGTTAAAATTGATCTATCAATTCATTTAAGTTCTGTCCATTAGTGTTCCTTGCATCATATTTAATATTTTTTCTTATGCTTTTTATTCTTTTTATTTTTTAATAATTATAATACATTGATTTCACTGCTGTATTTTTGTTGAAATTTTAAACTAGTCAGGGTTGCACTGCTCTATTGAAAAAATACTTATGTTCAATAACTTTTAAATTATTCTTAATTGTATTGTGAGATTATTTGACTATGTTGATTGTTACTGGTATAATACAATTGGTTGAGATGTTGTATAAATGGGTTAACTTTGTATGCGCTTGCTGCCCAATCATAATGATCACATACTTTATCTGCCCCCCACCAGCATCAAAGTTGCCCATCCCTGTCCTAAATAAACACAGGTTTACAAGGTTTGGATGACAGTGAGTGTTCCCAGGGTTGCAGCCACACCTGTGCCCTTGCCTTTTATAACTTGTAAACATTGATCTGAATAAATGACAATTGTATTTCCTCCCATGATGGCTGCATTCTGCATACAAGATATTTCATACAACCCTATCAATGTTTCCATCAGTCTTATCCATTCCCAGTCTTTCCATACAAACAAAGCTTGTATAATTTATACAAAAACAGTGATGAATATATTGTTATTATTGGTTATATTTGAGCAAGCCTAATTTCAAATAGATATTAAATCCTTTTTGAATAGTGCTTAAGGCCTGCCGTGCATACTGCCAAAACCTTCAAATGTGTCACGCAACATGGTGTTTTCCACACATCATTAACATTTCATCATATTTTGCTGATGAGCTTTGTGGAGCAAATTCGATGACAATTCAATTTGCCTTGACACACAGATACGATGCAGATAGAAACAAACTGACCAAGTCTGATGACAACTGGGAAGAGGGGGAGGGAGACGTTTGTTGTGTTTGCTTTGTTTGTGGATTTGTTGTTGTGCCTTGGGGTACAACGCCTGTCTCCCACATGCTCCATACACAGGCCTACAGAGATGCACAGATGGAGAGAGATAATATGTGTAGACTCGGTGAACTCTGCTTTAGCCATTTAGACCGGCAAACAGATGGTTCTTCGACACCTCCAAATGCCAGGCTGAGCTCATTGTGTCATCCTCAAAGGTTGAGATTTAAAGATTTGTTAATAAATAAACACAGACCATCAGTCATCTGTATCTCAGCGAAGATGAAAAATGCCAATACGACACTGGGAGCGACGGAGGGAAAAAATCCCAATGAGGAGGTGTTAACAATAGAGAAACTCATGACATTAGAGTGTGAAAAAACTAAAATGTCAACTATTCCTCTGCTTAGTTATGTCAAGTTCTCTCTCTTTGTTGTGGCATATGGCAGGTAAAGGTGAGGTGATGTCTAGTGTTCAGGGCACATTGTGAAGAGGTCTGCAGATTTGGCAAGCGTCACCGTGTTGTCGTCCTTCACCTTCATCAGCCCTTCAGAGGGACACTGAAGGGGCACTATAGAAGCTCCATCGTCCCCACGGTGATCAACCTAAAGAGTGGTGTTGATTGGTTGTTTTCCCCCTTAGAACTGCTGATTTCATAATTGTTGACTGATCACAGAGGTGATGGAAAAGTCTATTGTATAAACAGAAAAAGGATTTGTGCTCAGATAATGAAATTATTCTGATGTGAAAAAAAAGAAGTATAACTTACTTCATTGGATAGTTTGTCTGTGATTATTTGTATTCTTATTTTACCTTTATCTTAACAGGTTTGTGTTTAGAATCTCTTTTACTAGAAAGGCCTGGCCATAATAGCAACACACACTTACAGACCAGAATAACATTACAACAGTACAACAGTTTAGCGGCCCTAATCTCTGTTCTGGTGCCTGCTGTCTGTCTACCCAGAGTACTCTGGGGAAACCACCGCAGCTCAGTGGACGGTATGTCAGACACATTTAGATTTCTGCCTTTCATATTTCCACCCACGCAGTCACCCTGCACGGTTGCCGTTGAATGCAGTAGAAACCTGTGATTTTCCAAAATACAGGAGGGAAATATAAGAGCTCCAGTGCAGAGCATACTGTACCAGCATCAAAATCAGCAACATGAACAACATTAACATACTGTATCTACATTCTGTTGCAATTATGGATCCATATGAAGGATGACTGTTTGCCAACAGAACTGATTTTTAGCATGAATGCCACGGAAATCAAATCCCCTCTCTGCTGCAGGGTTTGTAGTTTGTCTTTGACTTATTAAAGCAGTGGAAAGCTTTGGTAGGACGTGTAAGAAATGTACCCATAAGTCTGCCACTATGTTTTATTTAACAGGTATCTTATGTGGTGGCCAATAGGTCAAGCTTGACCGGTTTCAAATGTAAAGACAAATTAATATATTGAATAGTTACTGCATCTGAATGCACTGTAGCTGCAACAGTGGAACAACAATCATTGGTGTTTTATTGAACAAGTATCAGCTTCATCAGCATCAATACTAATGATATGAAACAGAAGCCATGGAAGTGCACTGCACGAGTGACTATGGGGAAATTGGACAGCCTTGTGGTTGGCCTGATATTCAATCCCAGTCTCACATTTCCCATTCTACTACTCTGTTTCATCAATACTGGCTTTAAGAAGCTCTGGAATCTAGTTATCTAGCTATTATAGTCCTCAGTAGTGCTCAGCATGTCCCCAAAGTAAACCACAGTCTCCTCAAGGTCTCCCATTCCTGATCCATGAAATCATTTCTCTGTTTCTCTCCCACTGCCTTACACATAGAGACACTGTAGTTTCACATGGAGTTCAGAGTAGAAAGCAGGTAGATAATGGACTAATAGCCAACATGAACACACTGCTCCACCCCCACTGCAGCACTGCAGAAAAAAAGAAAGAGAATATGTCGACACGTCATCTAAGGTTATTTCAGTTATTTCAGTAAAAAAAACAAAAAAAAACAGTAGCAAACCATGTGATACAAACAACTTCAGGTACCATGCTGGAAGTCTATAACTGTAAAACACTGCCTGCATGCACACACACTCTTCCTGTGACACAGAGACATATGCACTTCTATTCACCCCCCCCATGGCCTTACACATGGACAAACATATGTGCGCATACACACACACACACACACACACACACACACACACACACACACACACACACACAAGACTATTCTTCACTGTCAGGAAAGGGTTGTGGATTAATATTTCATGGCCCTAGGAGGAGAGAGGAGCTCCAATTCCCAGCATTCCCTGGTGCTTACACTTCTGTTTGGGACAGTAGCCAGACAGACACTGAGGGCTTTTCTTGGCATGATACAAACAGAAGAGTCTGCCTTTCATGTTTTGGTGTGTATCAAAGAGCAAGAGAGAGTGGTCCTTTACCGGAATGATCTTGATATCAATATTCCAAAACATCAGGTACACAGCAGGCACTTGAATGTCATTTTCTTCAAACTAACAACCCAGCAACACACACACACTCACGCAAACATGCACACACATTTCTTTAATGAGAAAATTCATAAGCGGAATGAATGTGCATACCCTCTATGGTATTTCACCAGCAGAATGTACTGGGAGTCTTTTGACATTTCAATTATGGTTCACAATATGAATGTACATGTAGAGACCCATTTATTCAAGTTGGTCATCATATTTCAATCATCCTCTGAATTTACTGAGCAGCTGAGTCAAACAAGATGGACAGCATTTTTTCCAACCATGTATCGGTATGCCCCCTACTCGCATGCACATCATTCCCAGATGTTTCAAGGCACTAGAATGCCTAGAGATGGTAGTATGTAATATTCTGAGAAATAGCATGGCTATTTGTTACACATTTCAGGTATTATCTTCTCACTGCGTATTTTACAGTAATTACTGCCTAACGCCTATAGGAGCCATTTTACCCGAATGTCTTGCAAGTGTTATTATTGTGCTAATATATAGTGCTAATATTGCTGGTATTTATGACATGCTATCAGGAGTCTTACCACTCTCACTGTTGATTGGTTGTTGAATAATGTATCTCAAGATGAGCAGACGAGCTCAGTGTGTGGTATTAGGCCTAGGCTACTACTGGATGGTTAAATGGATGGTTCATTATCGTGACACTTACAATCGTGGGGAACGTTGCAATAATAATGACTGACAAAAAGTGGAATAAGAATCGATATATTATCAATTTATTACGGCTTACACTTTTGACCATGTCGTCAGTGTCGTCAAAGCAGACAATGGTGACAGACCCTTAAACAGATTGCCCCAGATTTTCTGTAGATTTTCTGTGGAGGGCTTTACTACAAGAGGCACAAATAATTGAATGCCGAGAGAGAGAAAGGGAAATTAGCAACATAATGATCGATGAGGTTACTGAATTTATCCCAGTCCAAAGAGATAGTCCAACAGGCCTGGAGCCGCGTGCGTTGCCATGCGCGCGGGAGAAAGAGGGGGAGGGAGGGAGGGAGGGAGGGAGGGAGAGAGCGAGAGAGAGAGAGAGAGAGAGAGAGAGAGAGAGTGATGAAGCGTTAGGTTATTGTACCATAGGTCGTCAAACTGGGAAAACAGACGTGAGAATGGCAGATAATACTAACAGCAATCACAGGACCTCGACAGTTATTGTTTTTAGTGGCCTTTTTTATGATGCATAGTGGCATTCAACCAAAAAGCGAAGAGCGTCAAAGAAAAGAAGATCGCGTGGGTTTAGCACACACGCACAACCACAACTCCATAGGCTACCAACATGATGTAATTAATGGCTATGCTCTATCGCTTGAAATCCAATTTAATCTCAAACTGAAATTATTGGATCAAACATTTTAATGGAGGGGCATATCAAGACTATGGGCTCCGCGCGCGCGGCTGAGGCGCTGTAGTTCCAGATGCACGACCGTCTTCTAAATGTGATACTTTTTATGGCTCCAGCTGGAGACGGAGTGCTTCTGAGCGAGCTTTGACAGACATGTGCAGTCGGGAGCAGCAATAATACCCCGCATCGCACAGGAACCAGCGCCAACGGTCTGTGATTCTGCAATAAGGGGCTGATAAAAGCAATAAATTGTTCTGTAAATAAGTGATCCATTGCGCCATGGGCGACGAGGCGTCCAACTTCAGGGGAAGCAGCACAGGCGAGTGTCTCTCATTACCTACCACTCGGATATTTTAACGATTGATAAAGATCAAAGCAAAAACCTAGGGAAACATTTCGGTTTCAGGAAAGAGATTAACTTTTGATTGGAATTGAATTTGATAACCTTAGAAAATGAGAACGACACTTTTTGGGTGAAATTAGTCCCCATCTCTGCTTGACATTACCACTGTGATAGTTATCGAGAGATGTTCATGTTTTTATTTAGAATACCGGATCTAGCATCAGACTGCACTGGACTTGGTCACTTTTGTATCCAATACCACAGGGTACGGAGAAGTGACAACAATGGACATTAAAACGGTTTGTCAAGTCAAAGAATACATAGCCATATTGTTCTTTTTTCAATAAGTTGAGATATAAAAGGGATATTTTAATTTGCACTATGATGGAACCACCACCATGCTCGAAGAAGAGCCTCTCTCTCTCGCTTCCCGTTCCCCGGGAAGGGCAGGCGACCCTCAAGCCTCCGCAACATCTTTGGAGGCAGCCACGGACTCCCATCAAAATCAAACACCGTGGATACTCCGACACAGACCGGCATCACCACCGGCAGATCGAGCGCTCCAATGCAATGGACACAAGCGACCGACCGGGGCTTAAGAAGTCTCGGATGTCCTGGCCATCCTCGTTCCATGGAACGACGAACACATCCATCGGCAATTGTGTTGGAAATAAACGGTATGATGGGTGTCCAACATTTCCTAATAATATAGGCACAGTTAGACGCATATGCATACATAGGGGCATTTAATGACTGCATGATACTCTATGTTCTAGTATGCCTGAAGGGTTAACTGATATGAAGTGCTTTGTATTGGGAGGCGGGTAGCGTGGGTTCTCGGTGGTGATGCGTTATGCGTCTTGGATATGTCAGAGAACATGAGTTTGAAGCGCTCGGAGTCCGACTGTGAGCAAACCAGCCCACCCACTGAAAAACAGGAATAACACGGACAATATCAATAATGTCTTCGAGTGTGTCTTTGTTAAACACATGTGGTAGATAACAGAAAGACACAGTTGTGTTGCGCGTTTGCAATAGTATCAAAGGTCTAGTGGGTGCGTTCGTGCGTGCATATGGTGATAATCTGTCGCCCAAACCACTTCTCGCGTTTTGTCACTTCTGCGTGTATACATGTTGACATGGCTTAGACGTCAACCATGGGTGCACTTCATAGAGGAACGGGGCATGTAAGTGTAACCCACCTGGACAGGTGGTATCCCCTGAGGTAGAGATTCTCAATTCAAGTGCCAGAGTCTCACAGTGTCTGCTGGTGCTCACTACGAATTTAATTTAATTTTTATTTGAAATTAACCAGCAGAGAATAAACATTGAGAAACGTAATATTACTACAATAGGGTTTCATATTCTATTACTGATATATGGACCTCAATCCAGTGGGTTTATAGAATCACCATAGAATGGTTTCTGAGTTATTTCCTATAATTTAGACAGTATCAATGGCACTGGAAGGTATAATCTGGATGAAAATGCATTCATACTGAAAATGATATGTAATTGGATTTGCCAAGGAAAACATCTATAGATTACAGAAGTTACAATATCCATTCCAAACCTCATCAATATGAGAATGATGACTTGGCTTCTTTTGGACCTCTATTGTCAAATGACCTTCCCTCTGACATCAAGTGCTTATTGACTGCAAATACAGGACAGTGGAAATAAGATGAACCTGTCCTCTATATGACTAGAATTAATTCGATGTGTTTAGATCCACAGTTTAAGCGACTGTATTTTCACAGATCTATATGACAATTTATTTGTGATTGTGTTTGTGTGTAAAAGAGAGAGAGGGGCATGCACACACTCACACACACACACACACACACACACACACACACACACACACACACACACACACACACACACACACACACACACACACACACCAGTGGTGGCTGGTGGAGAAATGGGGAGGATGGGCTCATTGTAATGGATGGAACGGAATGGCATCAAAAACATATCAAACCCATGTGTTTGATACCATTCCTCATTCCGTTCCATCCACTACAATGAGCTCATCCTCCCCATTTCTCCATCCACCAGCCTCCACTGACACACACACAGCCTAATACCCCCAGATGTTCCTTATGAATGTGTGTGGGCGTGAAAGAGTGTGCTGGAGTGTTTGTGGCTCCATACTGTGGCTCTCTCTCTCCTTCTATCTCGTAAGAGAGGTTAAATCGGTGGCTTCCGGAACCGCAGCACAGTAAGCAGGGTGATTATTACAGTAATAACACAGTCCTGTGAGAGTAGTGGGTCCCAAGGGGGGCTGGGAGCCCAGTCCTGGCTTCCTTCCTGTCAGGTTTCTTCTGTGCCACAGACGGCCCACACGGCAGGCTCCTGGGAGTAGGGCCAGCTCAGGCTGACTGGAGTGGAAAGGCTGATTTGTATTCTAGTCCCCAGGACACGCTCAGAGCCAGTCCAGCATTAGTGCAGTGGGGCTGACTCTTACTGTGGGTGGCACAGCGCGAAGAGAGAGAGAGAGAGAGAGAGAGAGAGAGAGAGAGAGAGAGAGAGAGAGAGAGAGAGAGAGAGCCTAGCCGGTTTGCATTGTGTGTTTGTGTGTGTTTACACTTTGATAAACAGACGGTGTATGTGTGCAGGGTTAGAAATAATGTATGTCTGTATACTTGTACATGTGCACTTAAGGTCATTAGTGAAACGGTGTGCATCTGTTTGTGGGTGTTTTTGTTGAGGAATGATCAGGAGTGTACTGTACGTGAAAACTCTGTGTGTGCGAAGAAATATACTATGAGTGGTTTATGTGATCTGTATTTGTGTGATCTGTGTGTGTGTGTGTGTGTGTGTCTGTGTATGTGTGTGGGTGGGTGGGTTGGTGTGTGTGTGTGTGTGTGTGTGTGTGGGCGGGGGGGGGTTGGCTGCAGGATAGTGTGTGAGCTGTATGTGGATGGTAATCAGGGCTGCTATATCTCTGTTCATATCTGGGGGGTTGGTTTGGGGTGACTTCCGCTGTATTGCAAGGTTTTATTTAATCCTTTTCATTGATTAAAGCAATATTCTACTTTCACACTGACATCTGAATAATGGTGCTGCATTATTGTGAGCATCGTGCTTGTGCTCCTCGCTGGATTTATGAAGCACTATTACCGCGTATTTGGATCCGGCAGCTCCTTGTAGCCCTGGGCTGTAGCTTTCTTTGGGCTAAGTGTAAGGAGTACAGCTTCACACACAGTTCCTCTCTTACTCACTGCTGCTCTGTACTTGTGGCAAATGCTGTAGCTCTTATTTACATGCTTTGGCTGTGTTAGAGAACTTGGGTTGAGGAGCAGCCTTCTCCTCCTTTTTTACAGTCTGGGGTCAGGTTCTGATCAGTGTCCAGCCATCCCTGGTGTCTGCGCCATGCAGACAGGTCACTCACTTGTGGAGAAACTGGAGACAGTTCTGGAAAAAATCAGTAATCCCTAAAACGTTGATCAGATTAGCTGGGACTGATGGAAAAGCGAAGGTTGGTTTAACAGAGGCAAGGATGCAGAGACTAATATATGCTGGCCACTCAACTATAGTTTCATAAATATTTAAACAGGTTAAGTAGTTGTCTTTTTCTGGCTGTATAATGTAACACGAAAAATCTGAGTAGCGCCCTGCATCTCCCCAAGTGTATCAGACTGTTCATCTCTTCGATTTCTCTCAGTCTGCATATGACAGTCTGTCAAGCTCTCTGTCACTTTTTGCTAATGTCAATTTATCAGTCATCACGTCCCATGCCCAATGCACTCTGGGAAGTTACCACAGAAAAAAAGATGACCGACACTGAACAGTGGAATAGCTCTGCTCGTAGTTCTGTTGCTATGGTTACTTGTTTTGTGGATGTGTATAATAGATACATTTACCCAAAAAGGCAAAGCCTCAAGCCACTGATGGGTATTATTGTATGATGTTTTTCGGCACATACCATCAAGCATACATTATGAGTTGTGTGGTTATGTAGTGATAACTGAATAACAATTTTCTGTTGCCTACTGAAAACCCCTCTGGTGCTAAGTCAGAGGGCTCTGTAAGTATATCCTAGCTATTCACTCCTTTCCAATAATTTCAACCCCTCTTTCCGTCCGGCTACGTGCATTTTCTCTGTCTCTCCAGCCTGTATCCAAGGGCGAGCCGCAAGCTCTGTGTTGTTCTTTTGGCTGCTGATTGGCTTGCGGCCATAATCATTTACTTCTTAATTAGATACACCTACAATTAATTACTGCCACAGCTGCATTGTTGTAATTCCAGGCTAGATGTACGGTACAGTGTACCCCAGCACCTCCACTCTTGGTTCCTGCATAGACTGCTTGTTCAGATATAGGTTGTGTTTTCCCCTACACATACAGTGTGTTTTCTTTCAACCTTCAGCTCTAATTAGTGTCTCAGGGCTGTTCATTTAGCTGTACTGTATCTGTTCACTCAAGCTGATCCTGGAATCTCAGGCGGTATCCCTGTAGGTCTCTATATCTGACACCGAACTGGTTGTTTTCACTAGGGGTCCTACGGGTATCCTCCAGGGCTCCTCTGCATGGACTCTTCCTGCTCATTACCTAACTGTCTCCACAGAGGCACCCAAAGGCTTCCCCATGTTTCCCTCTGTATATCCAGAACGGCTAACCAGAGCCTCTTCCACCTCCCACAGTGTATGCGGCACATGCTTTTTCATCTGACATTTTTTTTTTTTTTTTTCTAATCTGACTTTCAGCTTTTTTTTTCTTATGCTTTTCACCATTTTACACTTGACCTCCAGTAACTGAAGTCTTCTGTTATCTGACACCTTGAATACAGTGGTTGTCTCTAGTGGCTTCTCTCCCTCCACATCCAGAATATCAGGTGGTCACTGTGCCGTACCCTGTCATTCTCTTAGCTTGCCTGTTCTTCGATAAGCTCCTGTCTACTCTTTCCAATTTACTCTTATCTAATAATATTGTTCATATCACTTCTTTGTCTGCTGTAATTACTTGCTTCGATCGACAGAAACTTTCCCTGCACTGGTCTATTCTCCCATCACTGCATCTCTACTTCTCTCCTTTCCTTTGTCTCTCCATTGTGAAGTCCTCCTCATTGGTTCCCTGATGACTCTCAGATTGTCTCTGATAGCCTTGTTCTTGTTTACCGCTGTGTTTAATCACACTGCTCCTCTATCTAAAAACTATAATTTCTTCCCACTCCTCCTCTTGTCCACTGAGATCATCATCTGCTTGCTAGCAGACTATCTCTTCACTGAGCCATTTCTGAATCTCAATGTCGCCATATCCCAAGTGGTAGAATGAACTACCCACCATTAACGGTCTGCCTAGCTTTATCACGTCTCAAGGTTCCCCTAAAGGCACATCTCTGTAAATGATACTCCTGCATTATCTCTTTCCTACCATGTTTTCTAAACCCCCTAAGCCAAAGCCATGAACTCTACAGCATTGTTCTGACAGTACTAAAAAGCCTCCTCAAATGAAGAGTTTTATGACCTCCCATTAAAGGGATAGTTCATACAAATGACAAATTAAAGTGCTTTATGGACCCAAAGAGGACTATTATTATGTATATCATCATCATCATCATCATCATCATCATTAAGATTAGTATTCCACCTGATATTACCCATAGTATTGTTGTACATGATGCAAGACCATGATACAAAAAGACAGTGCCAGTTTGGACTGAGTGAGTCACAGAATTGCTGCTAAGCAAATACGGCTCTGCTACATGAAAGGGCAAGGGTGATATTATTTTACCCTCACCGAAATTTCAATTTGAAAAAGTCTAAGAAAGCCTGCCTTCCAAGGTTTCCAAGCAAATAACATGTTCATTTACCAAGGCCAAGTCATACTCTCTCTCGACCTGTAATATTATTTAATCGTCCTGATCCTCCTGTGTGACACTGCCAGGCACTTCATCTTAAAGATTCCAGAGCAATGTAGAGGTGTGAAGAGTGTTGTGGCTTGCCTGTTGCCCAGTGAACGAAAAAGCTCACCTTAATCCTCCAGAACCATAGTGGCCCACAATCCCGTTCTCACATTGTGCTGTTGTGGCGCGGAGTGATGCCAGTGAGGGGATGACCCCGTGGAGTGTGCTTCAGGCAGCTGTCTCCATGGAGCACAGTCTGAGTGAGTGAGAGACGCTCCTGTGTCAGCTGGATATCAGCATACCCCCTCACAAACCCAGTCATAGTGGAGCGGAAAGAACAAACACAATACCTGTTGGGCAGAGCAGAACTAAATGCAAGGTACTGAAGGGACCACACACAGACAGAGAGAGAGTACCCAGTTTAGATCAGGAACTCCAAACAAATCAGTGCAGAACGGGGTGAATTACGGCACCTGGGGACGAGGCCCAGCACGGGCAGGCAGACATGACAAGCTAGGGTGTATTGAACAGGCAGGCGGTGCCAACGTTTCAAAGCAGGCATTACTTCCTGTCTTTTTAGGTGAAACATGATGCCTCCTGGGACACATATTTTCCCAGAATTGCTGGCAGGGCCTCAAACTCCAATTCACTGGATAATTAGGAGAAAGTGGCAGCCCTGCTTACAGAAGGACAGATGGCAGTGATATATGCCACAGACTGCCATACTGTACCCTCTGGCTTCAGCCACGGCAATACTGTACAGTAAATGGCCATGACAGAATACCCTCTATTCCTATTTCATATTTAACAATATATAATAATGACATGTCATGTCATGACATGATTCATATGTTGTTTTATGAACATTGGGTTGAGTTCATGTTCTGTCTGTTGGATGAAGGATAGGTTGAAGGTTGAAGGATAAAGGATAGGATAGGATGAAGAATGAAGAGGGATGATGGAGGTGTCTACCTTGGCCTATGTTGGTCTTATTTGACTCTTCTCTGGTTGTAGGTCAACTGGACTGGAAACAACTGGAACTCTGACTCACCATCATTATATAACCAGCAGACAAATACCATTATTTCAGAAATATAAAGATATACGGTTGTGACAGCACCAATTGTTAAGTGCACCACCTGCTATGCTATTTCTAAATGGATGCGACTAACGTTGTATCAAGATTTAATGTGTTGGTATTGATAGGTTGATCATATCTGCAGTAGAAAAATATTCACAGAATATATTCCATGCTTTTGAACTCTGATTCTATCTTCATATTTCGCCTCAGTTTGATGGGTGATGTTGAGTGGATGTCTGCCTGTGTGTGTATATGTATGTGTGCATGTGTGTGTGGGTGGATGTTTGCGCATGTGTGTATGAGTGCAGCAGGATCTACTGTACCATACTCTCTCTTTGTTGCGAGACAGAAAATGCAATGCCAATGCTAAGGCATCAGCATGATTCAGAAATCCAGCAAAACAATACTGTATGTCTGAGGAATATTGAACAGCTCTTGCAAGACGCACAGTCTGTACAAGGTTAGTGGGAACAGTAAAGGATTCTACATAATGTATGAGGTGCCTTATGATGTATAGCTATACTCTACCTGACTGCAAGGTACAGTCTAAGGGGGTAATACACACCCCTGTTCCTCCCACAGGAGAGTGAAGCACTTATACGGTTCCTGACCTCTGCTAGATCAAAGTGTGAACACCGCTTGTCTTGTTAGAGCTTTGAGTCCAGTCTGCATAGGTCATGTTGGCACATTTAGACTCACCAGCCAGGCGATTGGATGGTAAAAAGGCTATGCCCCAAGGACTCAGGATGGTATTCATAGTTGATGCTGTACTTGTCAGTTTGAGACCCGGGATCCTCTTCAAAATACCATGACTTTTTGTTCTGGGCAAGGGCCATGGCATGAGTATTTCATCAACAGCACCATGCTCCACTGCACCGTGACTGACAGTTAGTGCAGGTCATCTGCAAAGAGCCGGAATTGGATTTCTGGTCATGCTGAGGCAAGCCAGAGGCTGTCTTTTACTCTGATACACGACTAATTAATTAACATCAGTGGTGAGCAGTCCTGGACTCTTTCTCTCTGTGACATTCCCCTTTATATTCCACTCTCACGCCATCTCCTCTATATAGATATGTCTTCCAACACCAACACACACACACACACACACACACACACACACACACACACACACACACACACACACACACACACCAACACACACACACACACACACACACACACACACACACACACACACACACACACACACACACAGATACACATACACACAGATACAGACATTCTCACGCACATACTCAGGCACGCACGCATGCATGCCCGCACACACACACACACACACACACACACACACACACACACACACACACACACACACACACACACACATATAAAAAGACCAACTCCCTCTGTGTCTCTCTGCACAGCTCACTCTTTGTTTTCATTGCTGGCGCATTCCACTGTTTTTCTGGCCATACTAGATAAGATCATACCTTTTAGAGATGCTACAGGATTTTTCCTGCTAATTATTTACAGTATATAAACTTTTGGCTCAAGTGTTGATCATGTGGTTCATGATATCATGTTAATTGATTTCTTGTCTCATTAGACCACCCAGTCCTCAGTTTAAGGCCAACTAACCATTGCAAAATAAGCTTTTGCTTATGGTAGTGGGGAGGTGTACCCGTTTTTGCTCGTGAGTGCTAATTTTAGAACTAGTGGCTGAAAATATACAAAAATGCTATAGCATCACATTAATGGACTAATTAAGTGAATGAGGTGACGTGGAGGAGGACGTCAGCACCAGGCATCTCTCTCACCTCAGCCTCCTCTTGGTGTGCTCCTGAGATCGTAACCACCAGTGACAGATTAAGGCATGTGTCCTCCTCTTCCTTTAGATCCTGTCCGCTCTGACGGGACTATGCTCTGTCTTTGATGGAGGACAGGTGGGACGACAACAGGGAGAGCGGAGTGGAGAGAAGAGCGGAGGGCGGGTGTGGAGGAGAGTGTGGCTTGAGTGCAGAGAGCAGGGGCAGCTGTCGCCACAGATCACTGTGGCAATCTCAGGTTTTGTCATATTATATTTGAACCGGACTCCATCTGTGATTGGTCCTGTTTCCTATCAGTCATCGGGTCACCGCAGCAACAACCCAGTGGAGCGTATGTTGAGGCCAGCCCTCTTCTCTGTCAGGGTGCTATAAATAGGAGGAGAGAAGGCCCCAGGCTCCATCTGTAATGAGATTAAACCCAACCAGCTTCAGCTCCCAGTGTTTATTGCGCTTTATTTCAGCTTCCTTTCTGTATTTCAATGTGTACAAGAAAGATATTGAGTGTGTCTGCGTTTGCATGCGAGGCACAGAGTATGCATAGAACACGTTGTGTATCCTCTGCTTGTGTATTAGCGTGTGTGTGTGTGTGTGTGTGTGTATGTACTGTACACAGAGGATGTGTGTGTAATGTCCTCATTTTGCACCCCTCAGGGCATGGCACATCTCCTTAAGATGCGCTCGTCATGAGGGTAAAGCATTTGTCACCATAACGTTTTGCCATCAGGATGCAACTGCCGAGCTGAAATTGTCATTGGGTTCTCACATTTGAACCAGTTTGCTTTGCATTCTATGGCGTTGGCCATTGTTTCTCCAGCACGAGGCGAGAGTTACCACAGTAGTAAGGCTTTTGCCTGGCTATTGTTACTCTAATTCCTGAACTGTGAATGCCACACGGAGTGAGTTCCGCTCTGGCACAGCCATTGTGTGTGTGAGTTTGTGCCTGTATGTGTTTGCGGGCGTTATTGTGAGGCTGAATGTGTCTGGGGACATGTAGAGTGGGAGACATCCCGTCTGTTTGGACATACTGCTTATTCACAGCCTATACTCACTCTCCCTCCAATGTGTTAGAACGGCCTGTTACTAGACACACTAACTGTATGGAGCTCCCACCGTACCCCGGGCCTCATTAGCCAATCAATGCTCCTCCCTCCCTCCGTTCTCCATCAATTACGGCGCGCTCTGCTCCCCTGGTCCAGTCCACTCTCAGCCAGCCACAGCCGTATATCTGCTATTTGTCTCCTTCATCCCACTCTCATTACAGCTGTGACTCCAAACATGATGTCTATAAACACTAATGCAGCGCACCGCTGAGTTCTATTATAAGGACATCCATCAGTGGCAGCAGCAATATGGAGAGAGATAAGATGAGAGCAAGAGAGGTGTGGCTGATAGACGAGATAGATGGAATTCTGAGAGAGAGGGAGATGAGATGGACTTACAGCGTGGGGCAATTATTACAGAGAGACGGTAGAAACAGATGTAGTGGTGTCTATGAATACAGATCAATTAGAGTGGATTCATCACAGCATGGCACTTCAAAGCAAAAATAAGCTTTTAGAAAACATTTACCATCTCTCGCCCCAAACTCATATTTCAGACAGAAAGGCAGTGACAACATGAAACTTTTGGGCTGACTTTCAAAGCTGCTTAACCCAGTCAAACAAAGCGTAGGGATTGCTCCCAACCATTGGGCAGGTGTAGGGACCTGGACCGTGTTCTGACTGAATAAAGAGGGACAGATGCTCAGAGCCATGACGACTGGCAACATGTCAAAACAATAAGACATTGATGTGAAGGAGGAGCAGAGACAGAGATTTTGGTTTGTGTGGGGAAACCCTTTGAAGTCTAAAATGATCCTGGTTTATATCTAAATTGAAGACAAAAAAGACAGAGAGAGCAGTGATGAGATTGACAGGCAGACAGACCCACTCATCAGCCAATCCCAGTCTCTCAGCCTGCAGACCAGTGGCTCCTGTGGAGGAAAATTATCCTTTCTTACTAATAAATTCGGTTGGGTATTGAACTCCAAAAATCTGTGAACGAAGACAAGGCAAATCTAATAACAATGATTAATAATAAGTTTTAATCCAAGCTTGCAGGAGTACAATAGTGTCTCTCTCTAAGAGAGAACCAGAGTAAGTCGGGGGTACAAAGAAAAGGGTGCAAAGAGAAAGCTTCCTATACATTCTATTCCATTCCAAAGTCTCTTTCTTGGACTGTCTTCCAGTTTTCAACATTCCGATCCCATGACTTAACTGGGGGTACCCAGGGGTCCGCTTTATCTCTCCCCCCTGCACCCAACCACACATGAATGTCTTCCAGACTAACCTTGGTTGTACATACATATTACTCTGCATTGTGTTCTTTAATATATGCAATTATAGTTATGCAAAATGATTAATAAATGCAATTATAGTTATACAAAATGATTAATAACTGCAATTATAGTTATACAAAATGATTTGCCTTCCACACTCCCAGACAGTTTAAAGGCAAAATAATCCAGACAGATTATCTACAGTATTCTTTCCCTTACTAATGACTGTTTTACTGCTATTGAGGATAATCATAGAGATCTCACTATTGTTATACAATTGATATACACATGGTTATGTGTTACCTTTGTTAGATGTTAGATTAATGCCTATTGTATGAATCTAACATGATCTCAGTTTTCTAAATGATTCCTAATATAATGTACTCCTACAGTATTATGCTCACACAATTACAGAAACACGAGGAGCTAGCTATAAATTATGAGGTATTTCTAGCCATATAAGGAGGTGACACATCAACTAAACACTTTATTCAGCTAAGAGCTATGAACAACACTGAATATTCTGCAATATCAACAAAAAAAAGATTGATAGTAAGATAAAAGCAACATACTATACATGGAAATCAACCATGTGTGGTTTCTCCCTCAGCTGCACTGCTCACCATATCTAGACCTTGTTATTATGCCACATTATATTAGTAATTATCTATAATATTGGTTTCGTACCCTGACTTCCCCCTTTGTGGTATAAAATTTGTGTAACAAATTGTTTGCCAAGATTGCTGTATTAGAGTGCATTTCACTTTTAAATCGGCTTAGATGTGATGGAATTGAGGTGGAAATACACAGACAAAGATAGATAGGTAGAGAGATAAATAGATAGATAGGTAGAGAGATAAATAGATAGATAGATAGATAGATAGATAGATAGATAGATAGATAGGTAGAGAGATAAATAGATAGATAGATAGATAGATAGATAGATAGATAGATAGATAGATAGATAGATATATGGATGGTTGGATAGATAAAATAGATAGATAGATAGATAGATAGATAGAGATAGATAGATAGATAGATAGATAGATAGATAGATAGATAGATAGATAGATAGATCATGTGGTAGCCCATGGATGGATGGATGGATGGATGGATGGATAGATGGATAGATCATGTTGTAGCCCATGATAAAGAGAGGTGGAAAAAAGACAGATGGAAAGATGGAGGGAGAGATGGTGAGATAGCGATGAGGAACAGAGTTACACTGACACAAAGGTAGCTCTCGATGACTCACGCTCTCTCTCTCTCTCTTCTCTCTCTCTTTCTCTCTCCCTCTTCCTCTCTCCAGTCTGGATTAAAATAAAAGAGCCCCGGCAGCCCCAGCCTGCAGAGAGGGAGTTACGTGCTCCATCTCAGAGACAGGGTGATGCGCTAAAAATACTGCTCCTTGTGTGGGCTGCAGCGGGGCGGTTGGGGAGGAGGGGCTGCTTGGAGAGGTGGTTTACACATTACAGATTTGGTGTGCAGAAGTCGAAGATATCAAATGCAATACAGTGAGCATCTATCATGTTTGCAGCCATAAATGGTTCTTAGGGGTTCTTTATGGCACCATTGAGGTGCAACAAAGTCATTTATACAGCAGAACCATTTCATCAAGGTGGTGCTTTTTGGAACCAGTTACATCAAAAAGGTGATATTTGGAACCTTCTCATCAAAGAGTCTCCCCTAACCCTGTATGAAGTTAGGATGTCACATGAATCGATTAGTGAGGTATTACAACATAAAGAACCGAAATTCACAATTCCCCAGCAAACTTGCTACATTGCTCCCTCCTGTTGCTAGGGAATTGTGGGCAATTATGAATTTCCATTGTTTGTGTTGCATTTTCTCACTAACCGATCTACCTGTGATGTTGGTTAATGTTTGATTCAAACTGTATTACATCTGTGTATTACATGTTCATGCATGTGTTTAGTTGAGGTGGTTCCTGTGAAGTGTGTGCAAACTGTATTACATCTGTGCTCATGTTCATGCATGTGTTTTGTTGGGGTATTTGGTGTGAAGTGTGTGCATGGTTGAGCAAGGCCATTCACCTGGGAGGTATCTTGTGGTTTTAACTTTGATATATGTTGTGGTCTGCCAATATGAAATAGCTTGGAATCTACCTGAAACTAGGCAACTTTTATTATACTAGTTAAAAAAATAAAAATCTACAAAATAGAACCACTCAAGGTTCCTTAGACTGTAGAGTAGAACCATTTAAGGTTCTTTAGACATAACAAAAGTTCTATACCATGATTCATAAATGGCACCACTTATATGTCTCAAAGCATGGAACCTTGTAAAACTGTTAGTTCTAAGAGTGCACTCTTGACTCATTTGTTCAGTCATCTGCACTACACTGATTGCTTTTCTAAGCAGGGCCCCTGAGTCTACATTCTAGGAACTGTTCAGTCTGTGATGACAAGTATATATGTCTATATATATCTATATCTATATCTATATCTAACTATCTATCTATCTATCTATCTATCTATCTATCTATCTATCTATCTATCTATCTATCTATCTAATCTATCTATATCTATATCTATCTGTCTATCTATCTATCTATCTATCTATCTATCTATCTATCTATATCTATATCTATCTATCTATCTATCTATCTATCTATCTATCTATCTATCTATCTATCTATCTATCTATCTATCTATCTATCTATCTATCTATCTATCTGCCCCCTCCCCATGGTAGTGCATGTCTCAGGCGAGGCATCATAGAGAAAGATCAACTCCATTAGGCATTAGACGCAAATCAATATCACTCAGTCCTTGTTGTGAAATAAGCCTCTCCCTCTGTCCCAACATTTATATCTCTCTAGACGGAGGTCTGTACACTCAGTACAAGCCATTACATTTTTACAACTGCTAATTTGTCTAGATGCGGTTGCGTAAATGAAGCAGAGCACCAATTGAGTGTTTCTCCATCTGTCTTCTCTCTGGATCGGTGTCTATGTCAGCCTATCCATCTGTTTAGCTGAGGCTCAATCTCCTGCTCTAGAAACAAATGGAATGGAAATGCAGCTCTTCTCCACAAAGAAATGCAGGCGCGGTATACTCTCTGAAGAACACAGCGCTCATTAGAACAAACACTTGTTCTGACTCCCCCCCCGACATTCCAGTTCAGTAACGCTGCTTAAAGATGTAGATGTTGGAGACACGATTTTAAGTAGTTTCCTTTTACACTAAACGGCCCCTGGATCCGCAGGGATCATTATTTACATATAAAAGGTTAGGGAGCTCACTGGAGCGAGGGAGCATGAGAGTGAGGGAGGAGAGAGAGAGAGAGAGAGAGAGAGGGAGAGTTTACCACCATGGTGGTGGTAGTGGTGGTGGGTGTGTCACTTATCAGCTGAGCACAACCTTGACTGATAATGTACAGTAGAAAGGCTGGCCAATACAGCCGACGTGGATTAGGCTAGCAGTCTATAGTACAGAACAAACTGTTGAAATACAGTATACGGTCGAAAGACAACTGGATAATGCTGTATCACAGATGTACAGATGTCCTAGTTTGTGCGATGATATATAATAATGAAAATCAGAGTGTCCTAAAATCAAATCTAATATTGGAAATGTAGCCTGTTATAGCCTACAGCACAGCACAGTCGAGTCGAGGCAATCAAGGGTTAAGCATACACAAGGTAAACAGGAAAATGATAGAGATTTGTGCCTTTGACATGGTTCCTCTGAGAGCTGATGCAGCATTACTGATCTACTGATAGTAATGCAAGGTGATGGGTGTCCCTGGTGGGGTCGGGAGGATACAGACGTTAAGACAAACAACGCGGCAGCAGAGACCAGAATGATGCTGGGGAATGAGGGAGCTGGGAGCGTCTTAGGTGAACTGTTCAATTTGGGAAGTGTATTTGAACAATGCATTATCCGTTCTGTCTGAGTGCTGTCAGGTTTAGTGAGTAGTCTTTCACACTGAGGTGAGCCTGTGGGTTTCCAGTTGATCGATGGTCTGATTATTCAGTAGAGTGCGTCTATGTAAAGAACCCCTATCACCAGGGTTAGCCAGGCGAGTGATTGTCAGAGGAATCAATTCTTGTGCTTTATAAGCTTCTCCCTGAAAGGATCTGCACTTTCTGTTCCTCCACGACTCTCTGTGTTCAGCCACTCTGGATAGTGTCTCTGATCCTGTGGGCAGGATAATCTGCTGTAATCCTTTGCTGTTATCTCACCACAGTGCAGTGGACGGGGGGAAGCACGGCCGGGCGGGGAGGAGCCGGGGCACCGCTGGGTGACCAGCCTGTCACTCTCAATCTGCTCTGTAGACAGTCCCCTCCCCCTCTCCCTCCCCCTCTCCTTCCTTCTTCCTCTCCCCATTCCTCGCCCCTGCAGTGTCCCCGGCCTGGCACAGCCCAGCCCTGTGTGAGGCTCCGATGGACAGATGCCCTCCGTGAGCCTGGGTGGCATGGTGCCAGGGCTGCCCCCTCACAGGCCCAATCAGCCAGTCAGGCAGTGGAAATGGTAGTATTAATGTGCAGGCAGGCCGGAGTCTGTGTCACCATCTCTATTAGATGAGGGATAGCCTCGTGAAATGCAGGGCATGCTGGGGCACGCAGAGGTGATGAGGCAGCGTTGGACATGTCATATCTGAGACATGTCAGTCGTGGGCACCGTGCCCAAAAAGCCTGCCTGCAAGAGGAGAGCTCCATAAAAACCCTATCATCTTGCCAGATCAGTTGCTGATTCAACAGAGTGATTCAACTGCACCAGTAAATACACAGTTGTGATTATATGATTGGTCCATAAAAGTAGCACCCCCATTCCCCCCCCCCCTCTCCTCTGCCCCCCACACACACACACCTAGGCATAGCAATCAGCCAGGTGCTAAATGCCTGGGTGAGGCACAGCGTATGTGGGGGGTGGGGGGAGGGGGGGGGGGGAATCTTGGCAGTGGAGAAAGCGGGGGCAGGAAATAACTGTCATCCTCCATTGAGCCATTGAGGCTGAGGATACAAGGTTGCAGGGAGGTGGTGGTGAGAGGCTGAGGAAGGTTTATCAGTAACTCGAGGACAGGGAAGGAGTGAGAGAGAAAGAGAGAGAGAGAGAGAGAGGGAGAGAGAGAGGGAGAGAGAGAGAGAGGGAGAGGGAGAGAGAGAGAGGGAGAGAGAAAGAGAAAGAGGGGAGAATGGTTAAGTAAAGTGTCTTTAAGAAATGAAGGCTCCCTCCCTAATGTGAGCGAGTGCTGGGCTGGCCTGTGACGGCACTGTGGAGAGGAAAGGAGAGGAGAGGAGAGGAGAGGAGAGGAGAGGAGAGCTTGGAGGAATGGGCTCTGGGCAAAATGCTGATGTACAGAACAGACAGGGCCTCCATATTGATTGTTATAGAATAATCAAATGGACGGGGGGGGGGGGGTCAATGGATGGATTGAGAGTGCAAATCTCTTACCCTGTCCCTTATCAGGTTTAATTAAACGAATCATTGCATTGACTCAGGCTTCAAAGCCTTTTAAAGCCTGCAAATTCCGAAATGTGTGCATAGAAGAGAAATTAGGCATCGCTGCAGAGCACTCAAATTCTCTGGTTTAGATACTGTAAAGCACTCAATAATACTCTGCAGCACTGAGACACATAACAGCATAACACTCTATCAACTCTTACTCTATCAATCTATTGATTTCTCAATGCAATAACACAAGCTGCATAAAGTACTGGCTTAGACCTACTTCATAATATGCAGCACATGCAGACACATGAGGGGTTATAGAGCATACTACTCTACTATATTGACTTATCAATGCAATAACACGAGCCACATACAGTGTCTAAATGTTCTTAGGATTCTCAGTCAAATACTGCTGAGCTGAATATATTACAGTTCAACCAGATGAGGCTTCACATTGAAGATTGCTAACAATGATTTATTGATATATGAGACTGACAGACAGGAATTATCAGTGTGGTGTGGAGCCGTCAGCCGGGAGGAACACCTGGGACCTGTTACTGTCAATGGTTACCTCTGAATCTGGCTTGTTACTGTGTTGACTAAGTAATGAGATCAGCTCATTTCTCTCTCGTTGAATTCCCGTTAACTCCCATTATTTACACATGCAAAACCTGAGGTTTCCTTTTTTATACGCCAGTGAATTCTGTATCTCACAATCATGCAAGAGTCGTCTCGTTAATGTGTTCCTTACTGTTCTTCTGTCTGCTGTGAAATGAGAACTGTACAGGCCAGTAATGTATGGAATCTAGCCATTGTGAGTAATAGAAGCAGACAGGTCAGGTACATGATAAACAGAAGCTTTAATCTGTCCTCTCTCCTCAGTGGGCTGTGAGGGTTAGCGCACTGGTTTGTTATCTTCTAGAGGAAGGACTCACCCAGCTGGCACAAATCCTTTTCCCTCGGAAACCTCTGATCATCATGTCATTGTCCACAGTGATACTCTCCAGGGACTCTTGTTATCACATAATGAAACCGAGAGAGCTGTCGGCAGTCTGTCCTGTAATCACAGTGTGTGTAGTGTGTGTGTGTGTGTGTGTGTGTGTGTGTGTGTGTGTGTGTGTGTGTGTGTGTGTGTGTGTGTGTGTGTGTGTGCTTGTCAGTGTCTGTGTGTGTGCTTGTGTGTGAAATTATTCTGTGAAATGTTGTGTTCAACTCAATTTTTTAGGCACTCATTAATAATTGATATGTGATA
>NC_139663.1:7003620-7008945 GCF_951799395.1 Argentina silus
AGGACAGATACCTGTTGAGAGTAGGTTGCAGCTGGCAGGAGTCTTTTTAAGATTAGTCTGACTAGTGGGTGTCCACTGTGGTTTGAACGCTCCAGTGCAATAATGTGTTTTATGGGGTATTTGATGTTTGCAGTCTCAATAAACATTGCCTATGAAATGAATTGAGGCAGCAAACATAATAACCACACTTGGTTAGATTAGATTTGAGGAAAAAGCAGAATAGGCACAACAGTTGTTTAGTCGCTCCTTATGTTTGATGCAGCAGTAAATTTGAGGATTAGTAATTGTAGTTTGCAGAGGGTTTCCTAGCATCTGTCACTGATGTGCTTTTCATTACTGAGGAAATAGTAGAGGAATTTCATGATTTGAAAAAGAGATCCCTCTCTAAACCTAATAATGTTTCTGTGTATCATTTGGTTAAGCTCTTAGTAAGCTTATATTTGACTGGATCTCTCAGAGATTAGTCTTAATCTTTTTGGGTTGTGTGTTGGTCAGCAGTGTGATGGATTGATCCAGTTTTGGGTGCACACAGCTGCTCCTCTGGGTGGAACTCTTACATATACACTGTCTCCTTCCTCTGAACTTCATCCACATAACTTCTCTCTCTCTCTCTCTCTCTCTCTCTCCCTCTCTCTCGTCCAGTTTTGATTCAGAGAATGGTCCGTCGCCAGGCCGCAGCCCCATGGATTCGCAGGCGAGTCCTGGGCTGGTGGTACACCCCTCCTTCCCCCAGAGTCAGCGTCGCGAGTCCTTCCTGTACCGCTCCGACTCTGACTACGACATGTCCCCCAAAACCATGTCACGCAATTCCTCTGTCAACAGTGAAGGGTGAGTACGTACCCCGCCTCCCCTACTAATATTCCCTCTCCCTGCTTCCATCACACTGAGGACTATCCTGATTTAAACACACTGAGGACTATCCTGGTTTAAACACACTGAGGACTATCCCTAAACACACTGAGGACTATCCTGGTTTAAACACACTGAGGACTATCCTGATTTAAACACACTGAGGACTATCCTGGTTTAAACACACTGAGGACTATCCTGGTTTAAACACACTGAGGACTATCCCTAAACACACTGAGGACTATCCTGGTTTAAACACACTGAGGACTATCCTGATTTAAACACACTGAGGACTATCCTGGTTTAAACACACTGAGGACTATCCCTAAACACACTGAGGACTATCCCTAAACACACTGCTAAAACCCACACTGAGGCAATGTCTCCCACTCCAGCATACTGTAATACACCATTACACACTATACAATCACAATCACCTTACTTGGCAATCATGATGATTATGATTATAGCAGCATTATGCTAATGAATTCATACTAAATCTGGTTAGCATCACAGCAGCGTTGTTGCTTGGCCTGCTTCTTCGATACATCTTTGAATAGCATTCCATGACTAAATGTCTGAACCATCTCTCTGTTTAGATTCACAGGGACATGTAAACTACACAAACACATCCACTCATGTAAACAGTCGTAGAGCTCACCCCAGCCTTACTTCACTTCTCTTTTTTCCCCCCTCCCTCTCTTCTACAGACATGCAGAAGACATGATAGTCACCCCTTTTGCTCAGGTGAGTCCTAACAC
The DNA here is from genome assembly GCF_951799395.1 of Argentina silus. Taxonomy (NCBI): domain Eukaryota; kingdom Metazoa; phylum Chordata; class Actinopteri; order Argentiniformes; family Argentinidae; genus Argentina; species Argentina silus. Next base: position 7,005,231 of record NC_139663.1, read on the forward strand.
TGCAGTTAGCTGCTAGAGCTCACTGCCTCAGATGTATAATAATAGTAAATTACTTGTTGGTCTGAAATGAGTGTGCAGTGAATTATTCTCCCCCCTCCACCCCCCTCCCACCCAGGTTCTGGCCAGTCTACGAACTGTAAGAAGCAACTTCACCATCCTCGCCAATGTCACAACACCCACTAACAAGTCAGTATCATTTTGTCAGCCACGTTACCCAACTTGCTGTGGTCACGCCTCTATCTGAGGTCTCAATAATGTCATCACAGTCTGGAATCTGTCAGGGCTGTCTCATCATCCTTACTCTCACCAGAATATGTCCTTTTTTAAAAAAAAAAAGACATTTTATCTCTTTGTCATTTCAGATATCTAATTTCTTCCTTCTGTTCTATCATACTGTATGGCATTTCAATATAATGTAGCAATACTCTTATCATATTCTTTCTGTGCTGTGTGCTGAGCACATCATGTCCCAAATGTAAGTCCCTGACTTGGTATTCAGCAGATAGAGATGGTCAATAATGCTAAATATATCCTCCTTTGTAATGCAATAGACAGGGGGAGTGAGTTGGCAGGCTTTTAGCAGGGCATCAATATGAGATGCAACAATGCACCATAGAATTATCTGGAGCCATAATTAGTGTGTGCTATGCCCTCAAAATCCCTCCCTTATGAGATTGCAAGCTTAACCACTAGGGCCATCTAGAGCCTAGACAATGCTTTGAATATAATTGCCTACCTCCAACTATAGTTCAAGGGACTGTCATTATTTGGGAAATCAGCAATGCTGTTTTTTGTCTATTCAAACCATATCTGACTCCTCACTATTCCTTTGGCCTATGATACAAAGGTACTGCATCAGCCTTTGCTTATCTGTTGTCAGTGGCATGTTATTGAATTGCACAATTCATGCCTGTGACTGTAATTGTGAGTTAGCTTTAGCGTCCAGCAGAGGGCACTCTTCAGCAGCACCTCTTCTAATGTAATTATCCATTTATCCACAGGAGGTCACCAGTGACAAGCCAACCCACTGTTCCCGGGGCAACACTCTCTGGTAGGTCTTCTACTAAATTAAGCTTAGTCACTTGAGATTGAGAACACTCTCCCACACTACAGTTTTTGTAGTACACTCTCAAGCTCCCAAACTAATAAAAAACGAGAGATTGTGAATTTGCAACCCCATGCCCTTTAGCTCCCTCATAGGCTTGTATTGCACATGATTTGAAGGAGGAGGTTTAAATCTCAAATCTTAGCTCAACTGTTCTAATCAATAGCAAATGCAGAATTCTTCTCGATAAATCACACATCTGACACACCTCAGGGTATGCTAAATATCCAGTAGGTACTTTCTAAACTCAGTAGCAAAAACATTAGTTAACAGAATCCTATTCTATTTTTTTATTTTTTATTTCTTTGACCTGTGACACAGTGATGATCTTGTCATTGCTCATCAACTGCATGAAAGACACGTCATGAATTAATTATGCAAATGCTACCATACATATGTCCTTGTGTCCTCCAGAGGAGACTTACCAGCAGATGGCTCGGGAGACTCTGGATGAGCTAGACTGGTGTCTGGACCAGCTGGAGACCATCCAGACCCATCGCTCTGTCGGTGACATGGCCTCCACCAAGGTACACAAAACACATCTGGACTGGAACCATCACTACCCTTCACCTTACTCCTTATCTGTCCCTTATATGTCCCTCTCCCATAGCATTTACATTTACACAACTCTGGTGACCATCCAGTTTTTTTTCGCTTCCTGGCCAACCATTTACTGTATGTATTCTCACATATTATTGCAGTATAATTTCCAATCAAGGAAAGTTTGTCTTAAAAAACTGTCAAAACCTACCCAGCCATAGGATCACATAAGTTGGAAGACTGCATCACAACATCCTGTATCACAACATCCTGTACAAACCTGTATCCCAGCTACCTCCTGAACTGTATCTCATGATATTTCTAGCTATTTTCAGCTTAGCCTTTTTTGGTGTACGATTTTCTATAGAAGACGATCATCGTTGGTCATATTTTTGGTCATATATTGTTATTTCAAAATCATGCTGTACCTCTACATAATTTTCCTGAGGCCGATCAGTAGTTGAACTTGAACTGCAGGCAAAGTGGGGGCTTCTTTGGCCAAGCTATCTGGAGTTGTATTTTGATGGGATGAGCCTGTGTTCATTAGGCATTCTCTGACTGAGCTATTAGCCACAGGATAATACGGGTGTGATTGTAGGCTTGTCATGTTTGTGCGAGTAATGTTTGTTTCTCTGCATATACTTAGTAACTGATGCTCCTATATTTATATGTGTTGTTTAGAGTATATGATTGTTGCGGATACATACTGTATTTGTACACATGACTGTAGGAGCTGCAGTCAAAAAATCTGCTTGGAATTTCGGATGGTGTGTGTGTGTGTGTGTGTGTGTGTGTGTGTGTGTGTGTGTGTGTGTGTGTGTGAGAGAGAGAGAGAGAGAGAGAGAGAGAGAAAGCAGTGGGGAGGGTGAGAGGGTCTGTGGGTGGAGAGGACAGAGGAGGGAGGGGGGATTGGGTCCTGATGCTGATGTCTCTACTGTAACCTTGGTTGCTATCGAACAGCAGCAGGGTCTGCCTTTCCCTTTTAGTCATTGGTTTGCCACTCTGACCACAAGGCATGTGGTTTTGGCATCGACCAATGTAAAAGAGGCAATGCTCCTTTAATAGTGTTCTGTCTTAAAGAGGCAGTGTCACATTCTTGTTTTTGTGATTACCCCGAAGGTAGAGATAGTGAATATATAGCAATTTGTAATTGTGTGTTTACACGACAGGGGTATCTGTATATGTGAAATAGGATAATCATGCTTGCAAAATAAGCAAAGAGGATGAGGGAGAGAGAAGAATTAAGGAGGTGAAAGGCAGAGGATGGTAGAGAAATGAAAAGAGTATGTGTGTGCGTGCGTATGTGCATGTGAGTGTGTGCATGCGTGTTTGTGTATATGCGTGTGCGTGTGTGTGCATATGTGTATGCGCATGTGGAGAGAGTACTCTCCTGGGTGACACAGAGAGAACACCGTTGCCTTCAAGAGGAGGCAGCCCGCATACAGTAAATAAAAGCACCATACCACACCAACATGTAGATACTGCCCGGAATATTCCCTGTCTCTCACTCTTACTCACACTCTCTCTCTCACACACAATTTTGACAGACATACATGCTGTCTGCGGCACATGCGCATTCAGGCTGCGCACACACACTCGCTCAGACACACACACACACAGGCATGCACGCGCATGCAGCCACACTGGCTGATTAGCTTGCGAGGGCTGTCTACAGCATCCAGGGAGACGGCGCAAGAGGCAGCACATCAGCGGTGGAGGAAGGGGAGCCTGAATCAGCAAGATTAGACCTCAGGCATCGTAGCCAGCTGAGCCATGGAGTGAGCGGGAGCGGGGTTCAGGGAGGTGGACCGTGGACTGTGGACCGTGGACTGTGTGCTGGGATCAGTGAGGCACAGACGGGCTGATGCACCGGGAGGACTGGGCCCGGCCCCTGGATCTGCGCTGTGGGGGAGGGGCAGCAGACGCAGGGAGAGATAGCCTGTTTTTCCAGACCAGAGCTCTGCTGTGATTCTCTAGCCTGACTGTCTGCTACAGGCCTGCCTTTCTCTCTCTCTCTCTCTCTCTCTCTCTGTCTATCCATCCTTCTCTTTCTCCCTCCATTACCATTCC